>NW_007726267.1:835975-877547 GCF_000696425.1 Galeopterus variegatus | reverse complement strand
CGCTCCCCCTCTCCCTCTCTCTCTCTCTCCCCCTCACTCCCCCTCTCCCCCCTCCCATCTAGATTGTTCCTCCCTGAGAGCAGAATCTTGTCTGCTTGTTCTGTACTAGTACTAGGCCGTAGCACAGTGTCTGGCACATAATAGGTGCTCAGTAAACACTTGTGAAGTGAGTAAATGCATTTTAACTGCACAGAGGTTTGTGCCTCTTCCACTCAGGGCTTTTACCCCTTGGGGTAGCCAGCCATTAGAGATCATAGTCATATATTTGCTCCTTGTCCACAGTAAGTGAACGAGTGGACTGAGTACGAGTTGGGCATGCAGAGGTGTGCGGTGTATGTAGAGAGGTAGCTGAGAGAAATTGGTTGGCAGGAAGCACACCATGTCAGCAGCAGCTTATATTTATTATGTACCTGCAGGGCTGGAGAGCCGCCCAGTCAGCTTGTTGCAACACATTGGACACTGGTGTAATTCAGAGTGTCGGACTGGTACAATTCAGCCCAACAAGCACTTAACTGAGCATTTTCAATGTTCAGGGCTGGGCAAAGGCAGTAGTGGTTAAGACCACAGACTCGGGGGTCAGATGTCGTGGGCTCTGATCCATCTCCGTCATCTACCAGCTGGGTAATTTGGGGCAAGTTGCTTAACCTCTCTGAGCCTCAGTTTTTCATTAGTAAAATGAGGATAATAGAACCGTCCTGTAGTCACTCTGAAGATGAAAGGAGGTGATATAGATGAAGTGCTTATTAGCAAAGGGTCTGTCTCTTAGCACGTGCTCAACAAATGTATTATCATTCTTATCCTCAAGGATCACATTCTCTGGTGAATACTCCTAGAGGCATGCATGATACAGTGGGAAAGGGCTTGGTCTCTGGAGTCAAACAAGCTGGGTTCAAATTCTGGTTCTACCATTGTTACCTTGCATGGATTAATTGACCTCTCTGAGCCTTAATTTTCTTATCTGTAAAATAGAGATAACAGTAGTCAAGCTAGGATCATGAGGATCAAATGAATCAATATATTTAAAACTCCAAGCATATGCAACTTCATAGTCAGCATTTCTAAGTTTTAACTTATATTGCCATAATTTATGAGGCAGAGGGGAGTTATTGAAGGTTTAGCCAGGGAGTGCTGTAATACAAACTAAAATGTTCTAAAGAATTAGAGAAGCGAAGCTTTACACATTTGTACAGCATGTTTCAGGACCCATGAATACTATGTGGGATGTACTATGAGCATTTTAGGAGTGTGGAAGGAGGAGGCAGCAGGTAGAAGGGATTCCGTGATGACAGTTATGAAGTGGGCGGGCTTCAGCTGAGCTGTCAAGTGTAGGGACAGGAAACGGAAGACAACAGAAAGAAGGAGGGCATCGGATGCTGCCTTCCTCCTCCATTAGTGAGCATGTGCATTTTAGTTCTTATCACCACCTTTATCACAGAGGCATTTTGGCAGAAAAGTCATAGCTCTTAACTTTCTGGAAACCAGTTAAAATACAGGTTCCTGGGCCCCACTCCCAGGGATTCTGCTTTAATCGATTTACCGTGGAGCCCAGGAATCTGCAGTTTTAATAAGTATCCAGGTGATTCTGGTGCACATGGTTTGATACTGTGCTTTAATAAACCCTGACTTGAAGACTTCAGTGAGTCCGCAGTCTGACCCAAAGGCTGCTTTGTCCCCTGTTGTCCCCTGTGACGTGCTTCTTGGTCTCCAATGTGAAGGGCCTCCCTTGTCCCCTCTGATTCTTCCCTTAGTCTGCAGATTCCACTTCTAATGTTGTAGATGTTACTGCCTCAGTACCTGCACTGTGTTTGAACAGCTGGCCAGGAAGAGAGAAATGTCTAAAGAAGGTGGACTTGGAGCATCTGGTGGAGTGTCAACTCCACTAGGAGCTCTGCTGTAGAGTGGGAGGGGGATTTTTTGTTTTTATTTTGTTTGGTTGGTTTACTCTTTCCAGGTCTCTTATTTTGGGGAACAGTTTTAATTTGTTTATTTTGGTTCTAAGCATTGAGGTTTCCTTAAAGCTTAGGTGGTAAGCTTGCTGTGGTTTTTACTCAGGAGGATTTTTTTGTTTATTTTTTATTAGATATTCTTTGTTACAAATCATACTTATTCTTTATGCTCTTTATCCAATCTCTCCCTACCCCCTCCCCTCCTACCCCCTCCCCTCCCCAATAACCATAGGTTCATTCTTTCCATGTGATAGATTAACTGTTCCTCTGTTGGTTTGTTGCCTAGATATGCTTTGTGGAGAGAGAGGACCTCTTCTTTCTTTCTTTCTTTTTCTTTTTGTCTCTGCTGGTGCCTCTCCTTGTGTCAGTGCAGTTGAGAATCTGGTGTGCCATCTGCACGGTGGCTGTGACTGCTGCTGTAGAGACTAGCGCTTTTGTGATAGCCATAGCGATTGCGGTGGCTATGGAGGGCTACCCATGTGAAAACGGTGTTTTTGGTGTGCTCTTTACCTGGGTTGCAGCTGGGTTTGGCTTCCCCTGGTTCCACACCTCAGGGCCCCAGCAGGGCCCTGGAGCAGTGGCGGCATTACGCCCACTTACTCAGGTTTTACAAGGAGGGAGTCTTGCTGACCAGTCCAAGTGACTGGTCAAGTGATGCAGGATCCCCTGCTGACTAACCTGGAGTGAGCATTTACTGTGTGCTTGATTCTGTGTGGAGTGCTTTATCTGTGTTGGCTCCTTTAATCTTCACAAGAACCCATTGAAGGGGAGATCGTTTTGTCCCCACTTTATAGGTATAGAAACTAAAGTGATCTTGGTAGCTTCAGCCAGATAGATGGGCAGAGGACCGGGGCATTTGGGTGTTCTTCAGGGACAGCTGGGAGAGCTTTGGCAATTGGAGAGGTTAGGTTGCTTTTTTAAGTTGTGCATGTTCTTCCATGGCCCTTCTCTTCCAGACTCTTCTTTGTGTGGTGATGGAGTTTGGATGTGTTGTCCCTGCCAAAACTCATGTGGAAATTTGATCTCCAATGTGGCAGTGTTGGAAACTGATTGAGTCGCCTAGTGATATGGAATTGCATAAGCATATTGGAGACCAACTAACAGATGTATGACCTTGTCTTTTCCTAAGGAAGCATTCGAGGTCTAGACAAGTTGGACATTGACCTTCTACAAGCCTGTCCTTTTGCTACCTCCCCATTTGCTTCCTTTGGTTTCTGTTCTTGCTTCTTTCCCTAAAAATTGAAACTAGAAGTATATGGTAGTGTCGGGATGGAAATGCTTTTCTAAAACAAGCTCAGGAAGTCGCTTAATTAGCCCAGGAAGGGAATAGGGGAAAATTCATTCTCTCCAAACAACCTCGAAGAATTGGAGTTTTCCTAACATTGAGAGTAAATGCCCTGCCTTGCCCTGGAGTGATCTGTCTTGAATTAACAAGCATGAACACCCCCCACCTTTTAGTCCCATGGTTCCTTCTCCCTTCCTTCCTGCTATTGGTTGGCAGGAAGCTTTGCAGACTCAGCTGGATTTTATATAATCTTTATAATATCCCAATGGTTTCCACGGAGATGGATTGTGATGTCACAGAAATGGATATATATTCTTCGGATATTGAAAAATCAAAGGGCCAGAAATTTTGAAAGTTGCAATAGAGGAAGAAGACAGGGTGCCATGGGCCTTGATCATGCCCCCCCTTCCTCCTCCTCTTACTCTACCCCTCTCCTCCTCCCCTCTAACTTCTCTGCAACAACATTTTAGAATGTAAATAATAATAATAAATAAATTTAAGAAAAAAAGAGGACAGTTTTCAGACTTGTGTATAGGAGAGAGGAATATTCTAGAGAATAGGAAAGAAAACTAAGGGTGTGGTGGAACAGAGAGGGCTATTCAAAGGCTGTAAAATGAAAGGAAAAAACGGAATTTGCAAGGAAATTAGAAGCAGTGGGTAAGGATTTGAGGGAAAGTCAAATGCATAATTAAAACTAGTTCTCAGCAGTGCTCTGTGGGTACTGCAGTTGGTACGTCATTGATACTGGGTAGGTAGATGGGTACATGGGTGGATGGATGGATGGATACGTATATGGATGGAGCACCACAACTGTTGACCTCTAGCCTAAAAGGTAGAAACGTGTCACTTCTTTATAGTTTAAACCAAGAACTTTAGAAAGTCCACGAAACCCCTAAAATTGTATGCAAAATTTTGAATGTGTGTACCTGTTTCCCTTTTTGTTTTGAAAAAAGTTCAGAACAGCCTTCTTGAGAAGGCTTATATCCCTCAAAAGGTTAAGAAGCTCTGGTTTCTAAAGTCCTAGAATTAGGTAACTTAGCAAGTGATTACACTTATTCTCCAAACTTCCTTCACACACACCACACAACCACACACCCACCTCCTGCCCTTTCTGTAACATCATCTCTTCTTGCTCTCCCCCTTCTTGTACAGTTCATCCATCTCAGGAGCCTGGCTGGTTGGAGGGGACTCTGAACGGAAAGACTGGCCTCATCCCCGAAAACTACGTGGAGTTCCTCTAACCATGGGCCCCAGCAGAACTGCTGAGCTCTGCATGGTATCCATGACAACTGCTGATTCCAGTGTTGTAGGCCATTTCCCTTTGCCACTGAGAAATGTAGGGTGACTGACTCTGTTGCTACTTGTCAACACAAATGTTTCTGTGAACTCTTATGTCCCCCATCTCCATGATCATCTCAGCTGACGTGTGGCGACACTGCAAGAAACAGAAATCAATCAGCAGAGGAGGCTATTTGACTTTGATACCCGAAAAAAAGGCTTGCAAAGCCGTTTTCTCAGAGTGCCCTAAATAGGGAGCACTCGTTTTGTTTCAACGGTCATCCAAAGCCCCAAACTTCTAAAAGAGAGAGTAAGATGCAAGTAGTCCCCAAGAGCACACAGCATAGCTAAATCTGTCAGGGCTGGGTGGAGAAATTGGCACCGAGATCCAGGCTCAGTTCATTGCTTTTGTTTACAGTAGACACCCTCTCTACCCCACCTGTAAGTACTTGAGACCCACAGTGCTGCGGGCAGCTGGGTCTGTTTGCATGCAGCATGGAGAGGGATTACAGCACTGTTTGCAGAAGATCCAATCGCTCACCATCTCTAAAGGAGCCGTTGGCCCATCATCAGCAAAATTCAGCCCAGTTCTCTCGTGGAAGGGAACACACACCCCCCACATTCCCCTCTCCTGAGCTAGGATCTTCTCTGCCACCAAAGGCTGCCATCACCTAGTAACCATGGCAACCCAACCTAGTCTAAAACCAAACCAAAAAAATAACACTCTCTCTTTGCATGACACACACACACCCCACACACCCCCGCCCCCCACTACCACCACCACCTTTTTGGTAATTTTTTGAATGGTTTTCCAACAACCTGAACAGGATCAAGGAATTAGTCTACATGGGGCACACAGGACAACAGCTGGGAACTGTTCCCTGTCTGGTGAATTTCAGCAACATCAGGATATATTTGGAGCAAACTCTAGTAACCTCTTGAGATTAAACAACATTCGGGCTTAATATTTCTGTTTTTCCATGCAAGTGGTGTTTGCTTTCTAGAGGCCAAGATGCTGCCTCCCAGTGGGTGACACCATCCCTTTGATTAGTTCCCTCATGTTCCATTCACTCATCCCCACTCGTGCCCTGTCCCACCTCCAGCCCATCACCGATCAGCCCCCTTGCAGTGCTTTGAGCTGCTGAGCACTGGTGCCCTATGGTTTTCAGGGATGATTCCCAGGCTAACCCTATGGCCTATAGTTTAAAAGGACATCTATGTTCACTGCCACTCAGAAAAAGGGAATTGTTTCTCAGGCTTTTGAGGCATGAAACTAATATCATAGACCCTTGTGATTCAGGAAGAAACAAAAAGTTTGGGGCATGAAGGGTGGGATGGGTACCTTCCGATAAAGGGAATTTCCTGGTCAAAGGGAGCTGGGTCTTGTGGAAGACTGCCTTGAACGGGGAAGTTCCTCCTGGACATTTCAAATTCACTTGGCCTCCAAAGAATAGAGTTACAAGTATCTTCCACATGTGAATGTCCTTGCAAGAGTGACTCTGGGCAGACAGACCACAAACTGAGACCGTCAAGCTCCCCAGGAGCCCCGTGGATGGCAACATTTCTCTAGAGAGTGTTTCCTGTTTCTGGAATTCCTCATTAAGGAACTTTAAAGAAGAAAAGAAAAACTTGAATTGTGTTTAATTACTGTATCTTTTACTTTTTTTTTTTTTTTAAGATAAACTTGTAAATAGAGTGATTGGAAATATTGTATGGCAAAGTTTTATATTTGATAATGTTTAAGCTAGTTGCTTCATGCATTTAGGCTTTGATTGCTGAAGAGGTATGTTTAAGAGGGAGAGAGAGGAGGCAGAGTTGCAGAGCATCAAGGTCATTGTCCCCTCTCTGGCCTGGAGGAAAGAGAAGATGTTCGTATGTGTTGCTCTGTGTTGGTTCCTGTTGGTGGGTGTGACACATCAATGGTGTTCAGTCTTTATCCACATGTGTGTATAAGCATTCCTTGGGCTTTGGATTTGGAGATGGAAAGAAGGTCTTCAGGCAACGAGTTTTTCAGGAATGCCTACTTAGTAGTAAGAGGAAGCTCAGGATTTAAATGGGTGGGACCAGGGATTAGATTTTTTTAGTTTTCCTTCTCAGGAGTATTTCTTGGTACCCCAAGATATCAGGACAAAAGGAGATGGGACAATCACTCTGCTCCTTACTTCCTTCTTTTCTCCACATCTTCTGAGTCTTGATAAATGAGGCCAGGCTACCTTGCAAATGTTGCATGTCTATAAGTTCTACAAAAAACTGGCTTCTTTGGATCTTTAGTCCGTGCTGTGCTGCTGCAGCTTCCCCTTTCTTTTAGCATGTTTATGCTCTTTCACCTCTGGATTCCCCATAACCCCAAATAAGGAAAAAAACTCCAAGAGATATATTTAGATATAATCTACATACAGATTTAAAGATGGCTTTAAAGTTAATAGCGGTTCATCGTGATTCTCTATTCAGTTTATCAGTTCAAGGATCATACAGCTGTTATCCAGGAACTCACCCAGGAGCAAGTGAGACACTACCTTTGAATTAGGGAACAAGAATTAAGAGTGGACAAGACCAAAATAGGACTCAAAACAGTTATCATTGGAACCCCAAGAAAAAAAGGGAATATACTAACAGGCTAGACCTGCTCCCTGTGGATCTGGGAACAAGTTGGGAAATGGCCTGAGGGGCAGGGTGCACTCACGTACCATTGTGTTTTCACATAGACCCCAACATGATGCTTTTAACAAGTTTGACATTTTCAGTTGTCACGTACCCCATCGTAACCTTAACTGGAGCTAATATAGGGGAACAGAAGTCTAAGGTCCTTACTTTGGGAGATTCCTTTCTGAAGCATACTGTAGACACTTGGCCCCAGCTCGATGACTTGGAAGCATGTCCCTCCCTCCTGAGTTGGCCCTGATCTGAAGCCAGAGGGAAATAGAGCTGCTACCAAGGGTATCTTGTAGGTAGAACCCTTCCCAGCTTCCCTGTGGCCGTGCTGGGCTTATGACAGGTGGCTCTGTTTCCCTTTACCCAGCTAGGTGCCCTTCCTCCCCGTTAGATACAGAACTGGAGAAACTTCAGAATATAAGCCAACAAGAAGGAAGGAACTTGAAGACTAAAAGTAGGTTTTACTCTCTCCTCTATTGATGTCCCCCACTCCCCGCAACTCTCTCTGCTTGAATAGGGAACTTTAGGACGGAGGAATGCATGGGATATCAGAGTGGAAGACCATTGACCAGGTCCCTCAGCTTTTCTGGGAGCCTCAAGGTTCCTTTGTAAGGACGTGGGATCAATTAGCCATTGCCTGAATCTTCTGGGGGTATTAAGATCAGTCTCTCCTCCTGCATATTACTCACAGAATTCCATGGCTAAAGAATGCTGTGGCATAAGAAGATAGGTCCAAATCCCTGCCCCAAGGCAAGTAAAATCCTGACTTGCTCAAGACTGATGATGTTCTCTCCTGTTTTTCAAAATAAATATATAGGGATGGATCCTGTTTAGTGAAGCCTTCCTTGGTATCTTAGAATTGGAGCTAGTTTTTAGCTTGGTGTTTTTAGTATTTCTACAGCCAATATGTGTTTTCTTATTTCAGACCAAACTTTTAAAATTCGGGGCAGAGAGGCAAATAGAGAAAATAAGCAGTCAAGTATCAGCAGGCGCACCGGGGTTTGCGATCCCTTTGCCGGTCCCCGGCCCGGTACCGGGGCAACACTAAGGGTTGCAATCCGTTGCCGGACACGGAAAAAAGACAAAAGACAAAAAAAAAAAAAAAAAAAAAAAAAGAATTGGAGCTAGTTTTTAGCTTGGTGTTTTTAGTATTTCTACAGCCAATATGTGTTTTCTTATTTCAGACCAAACTTTTAAAATTCGGGGCAGAGAGGCAAATAGAGAAAATAAGCAGTCAAGTATCAGCAGGCTGGCATAGCAGGACAGAGGCATGCTAGTGACAAGGTCGTTTCAGATACTTGGCCAGGACTCCAGAGTTGTGTGTGCCATGCCTGTAGCTCAAAGGGAATTCCTTCTGTCAACTGAGTGTGTGTCTCCTGAAAATGACAACCCCAGTCACCCTGAAAGCTCCGTCTTGGCTACAGAGGCTCCAAAAGCATGCATGATTCAGGGGCAGGAAGACAGAAGAGGCTAAAAATAACCTGATTACCTATTCATAATTTCCTATTGGCACTTTTTATCCTCTGGCTTCTGCTTCCAAAAGCAAGTCTGGACCACCTAGTTTGATAGATGTGGGACTCCCAGGTAACAGTGGCCACCGTGGCACCCATCATCTCCCCCAATAGTAAATGTTCTATGAGCAACCATATCACCCAAGTAGGTAGCCAGCGCTGAAGAAACCAGACAGCCTCTTAGCTACCTGACTTTAAGAGGAATGTCCTAGGTGTTCTGTCTAGGAAGTTATCTATCATCTCCGGCAAACTTGACAATAATCAGTTACCTCAACAACCCTGCTCCCATATCCTTTCAGAGTCAGCTGGGTGTCCTCTCACACACCCTGTGCTGGTGTTTAAAAATTTTATCTCATCATGCTCTGATGTGTTTGGCAGCCACGCTGATCTGCTGGGTGCTGAACCACCTCTTTGTAATTGTAGCATCAACATGACAACAGCAGCAGTGCAGTGAACCTTGCACGATCCTACAGCATGCCTGAGACAAGACTCCAACAAATAATAATTAGCTTTCTTCCTCTTGCCACCTACAGTACTTGTCTAACTGAAGAGCTTCCCAAAGCAGAGGGAGAAGCCACAGAGAATCCAAATGTCATTCAGAGCCAGCCCTTGCTGAAATGTGGGCTTCTAATGGAAGCCCCTCTAGTCTTGGGAGAAAAAGTATTGGATGTAAAGTAATGCCAGCACCAGAGAGAAAGAGAAGGTTGTACCACACTGAGAAATTTTAGATTTTTTTAAAAATAGGGGTGAATATAGTATTGTTCTTAATGGGAAGAAAACATTATCACAGAAATATTTCACAACTAATATTTTTACAACAGTTTTACAGGACATTACAAAATGAAAATGTCCTTAAAGGTGGAATGCTTTAGAGAGCAAAGACTTAGCACAGTCCTAGACTCATGTAAGAGGAGCAATTGCTATTATGTCAAAATTCACTTTAGTGTAGTCATTGAGAACCAGAGTATTGATAACCAAAATGTCAGAGTTATCTGGAGCAGTCCTGAGGGGTTGAGACATTACACACATTCTACATCAACCATTTCTACAAAGTTGTCCAAATGGACACCTACAAGCAGTTTTCTTGGGTATTCAGATGCCAGGATCAACCTTGTATCTGTGAAGACACATTGGATGATTCTAAAGTATATATTTATTAGTGTGTGTGTGTGTGTGTGTGTGTGTGTACAGCACATATTTACATATGTAAAGATACAGACTCATCTAGAGACCCACATGAGCTGACAGCTGTTGAGCCTTTACAACCTTTAAGATTTGGAGGTTGAGAATCAGAGAACGAGAGGCTGTTGATTGCCTATCAAAAAGATCAAAGATGTAAATTAAGTGCCATTTTAAAACTGTGTTCATATTTATCAAATGGTTACTGTCTGTAGCTATGTTCCTTATTAACTTATTAGAACTCATGTTGAAGAAGATCAAACCCATAAATGCTTAGTAGCTAATGCTAGGCTAAAGTTCAAAAGCACTCAAAAAGACCTTTTGTCCATATTTTGGAAAAAAAATACTTGCATGTTTAATTCATAATTTAGGCTACCTTTGAGTAGACTGTAAAGTGCTGCGTGATATAATGTCAGTGAAGTACTTATATAATGGCACTTTAATGTTTTCTTTTAAAAAACAAATAATGCACTGTTTTAAACTTCAGTATTGAATATTGACTGGTGCATAGAATCCAATTTCGTAATTAAAAAGTAATTTGTGGCTAGAATAGAATTTTTTCCCTATTATTAGAAAAACAGTTTTGTCATGTTCAAGCTTTTTTAAAAAATGTGCTTCTGCGTCATTAAACATATCTCTAAAAAAATACAATTTCTGTTGAGTGGCATCTGAAACTTGGCTTTCTTACGCTTGGTTGGTTTATGGGACAACCTCTATGAAACGAGTGGAAGTATGATTTTTGAAATAAATGACTTCCATTTGGCGGTATGTTTGTTTCTTGAGTTTCTGATAAAGTTTTGACTTGATACATAGTATTTCTTCAAATAAGCATATATAGACCATAATAAAAGGTCAGGAGTCTAGGCTCCTGCAGTTATTGGTGATAACCACAAGCTGATTTCTTTCTCATTTTTTTTGTTGTACATGTTTGTGGGGTCCAGTGTGTTGTTTCAATACATGCATATATTGTACAATGGTTCACTTAGGGTAGAGAGCATATCTGTCCCCTGAACATTTATCTTTTCTTTGTGATTATGGTCAAGATCCTCTTTTCTAGCTATTTAGAAATATACAGTATAGTATTATTACCTCTAGTCAGCCTTGAACACCAGGACTTATTCTTCCTGTCTACCTGTGACTTGTACCCATTAATCCACATTTTCCCTCCCCCACACCCCTTTCCATCCTGGCCTCTGGTAACTATTATTCTACTCTCTACTTCTATGAGAACCATTTGTGTTTTTTTAGAGTCTACATATGAGTGAGATCATGTGGTATTTGTCCTGTGTCTGGCTTACTTAACATGGTGGACTCCAGGTCCATCCATGTTACTGCAAAAGACAGGATTTCTTTTTTATTTTTATTTTTTAATAGCTGAATAGTATTACATTTTGTATATATACCACAGTTTTTTTATCCATTCATCCATTGATGGGCATTTAGGTAGATTCCACTTCTTGACTATTGTGAATAGTGTTGCAGTGAACATGGGAGTGCAGGTGTCTCTTCAATATGTTGATTTCATTTCCTTTGGGTACATACCCAGTAGTGGGATCTCTGGGTCAAAAGGTAGTTCTGTTTTTAGTTTTTTGAGGAACCTCCATACTGTTTTCCCAAATGGTTGTATTTACATTCCCACGAAGAATGTAGGAGGGTTCCCTTTTGCCTGCATCTTTGCCAGCATTTGTTATTTTCTGTCTTTTTGATAATAGCCATTTCATCTGAGATGAGATGATATCTCACTGTGATTTTGATTTGCATGTCCCTGATGATTAGTGATGTTCAGCATTTTCTCATGTGCCTATTGGCCATTTATATGTCTTCTTTTGTCTGTTCATGTCCTTTGCACAGGCCTGATTTCTGATGAATTCTGAGAAGCTTTGCTTTCCCTTTAGGAAGAGGTTGGACTTTAGTACACTTGAGAAGGGACTAATCAGTCATATCAAACAATTAGGCACCAAAGAGTCCACTTAACATTTCTAACTTCATCTTGTAGAATATGTATTGTTTTATTCTTCCTAAATTTAATTTTCTAGTCAACTACTCCTTTCTGAAACTTCATGCACACAGTATGGAATGATCAAAGAGTCAGAACACAAGTAGTCCCACCACACAGTTCTCTAGAACCTGGAACATGCCTGTGAGTCTTCGCTGAGTCTTCTCGTTCATCATATCCCTTCTGGGTATGTTCTGAGTTGCAACATGGGACCCAGGTTTACAATGAGCTCCCAGCTTCTGTTGCAAGCTCAAAGGGCTTGCTAATGTGCTCAGAAGGAGGGGACATGGGGGAGCCAGGACTCTGGGGATTGAGGGTGAGGCTTCTGCCTTCAGATTCTTGCCCTGGGGGAGAAGACCCCCTCATAAGCGGGTGGCTATTCGAATGGGTGGGACACATGTGAGCTGCCTATGTTATCCTCATTTGCCACGTTCAGGCACTGGTTTACCCCTGTGAACAACAGCCTCACATCACCTGCTGTCCTCACCGAGTTCACAGCCTCCTGTGGAAAACTCTCCCAGCACCTGAAGACTCAACATGTGTAGAACCATTCAGTACCTAGGTGAGGCACACATATATATCTGATACCATCGTGGAGAGAACGAAATATGTGGTGTGTGTTTGTGTGTCACCTATGACCTTGGCCTTTCCAACAGGCTTCTCATCACTTCAACCTTCATGTCTTCCTAAAATAAAAGATTTTCACTTTCATTTTGCTTTTAGCAGCCGCTCAAAGCAGAGCTCAAACTCACATCCTGTGGTTTGGTGGTTTTCACTTGTTAGTTCTGGCTGCATGAATAGGCGTAAGAGCAACTTGGTTAGAAATAAACCTGATTGACACGAAATTAGGTAAATGTACGACACTGGTGTGATGAGAGATTTTCTCAGACCCCAAACATGCTTGCTCTCTTGAGGCTTAAGTCATGGCTCTAATTTCTATTCTCAGTACTTTCTCAACCTCCACTCAGATACCACACGTCTCTCCTACCGTAATGTGTCAATGTCATTGGCTTGCCCTGCTTTTAATAGCACTAAGCTAAGCTGCAACTAATTGTGCTGCGTTAGTCAGTACTGGCTGACTTTGGCCAGCACAGCAGCCAAGGCAGGCTTCAACCAATATGGTAACTGCTCAGGGCCGGTGAGGCTCCTCGCATGGGACAGCATCAGATAACCTGCTGTAAAGGAGGGGCTTGCCTGTACCAGGGGCACATCTTTCAGAATGCCACCCTGCATTATTCAATCAGCATCAGACAGGGGGGACCAAAGCAGGAAGGTTTTAAGTTGAAATGATCAAAACCAAGGCCTGCTGTATCCCGCAGCACTTAGCAGCTCCTGTCACACTGTGTATCTATCAAGTCTCTTATGGAATTGACACGGTGAGGCCGGCCGCAGCCCCTATTAGCTAAAACCCGGGTAGCTAACAGGCCTTCCCAAGGCCAACCAGCAAATTAGTGAAGACTTGAATTCATGGGTCCTTTCTTTAAGTACCAAATCACATCTTACCCTCCAAGTCTTGTCTCCACGCCAAAGTTAAAATATTTGTTCTGACATTGTAGCTGGATGTATTTTTTGCATGTGGGGAGATTATTGGAAAGATATTTTTTGAATTATTAACTGGCTTAATAATGAGCCTTTTCTGAGCCTTCATCTGTGAAAAAGAAATGGGATAATAATGCTTGCCTCGCCTGTGTTAATCAGCATGAGGGGGTGTCAGTAAAGGATCGCCGCCTGCCCTTTCCCACCCTTTCTCCTATGACACCGTGTTTCGCCTGCATAGCACTTCTGCTTGTGGTTCATTCATTATTCGTCATAAAGGGTTTGAGGCCTGCCTTGCCATTGATGAACAGCTCACTAAGAACAGAGCCGAGGTCTTGTTCATCCCTCTCGCTGAGCACCCAGCCCAGGGCTGGCACAGCGGGCGCCTCGGCACGTGGGTGGGCTGGCCAGGATTAAAAGAGCGGGACAAGCACTGCTGTAGGCGGCTGTTCCTCCTTCCTGTTTGACTCCATGGTTATGGTTGAAAGAAATGGGTGTCATCAGACTTGGGTACTTCAACACAGGGTAACTGCGTGGCCCTTGGCAATGTACCGCATTTGCTCACGTGCTGGGATTCAGGCTTGTTGGAGCATGACTTCCCGCCCGCCCTCGGGCACACACAGCCACGATCTTTCCCCGCCTCCTCAGCTGGTGCTCAGCACAAAAAACCATCGGGACACCGGCTGACCAAGAGCCAAACACCCTTCGCTGTCGTCTGGGTTACCTGTGGGTTGTATTATGAACCTCATACCAAGCTGGGGGCCTGCCTTCAAGAAAAATCACATCAGAATCACCCCAAACAGAAAAAGTATTCCCTTCTAAAGACCCTTCAAAGAAATCCACACTGTCCCACGGGAATTTGACCTGACGCTCTCACCAGCGGAATTCTTCGTGTCTGAATGAAGTTCCCCATGTTGCAGTTTAGTCCATTTCCATCCTGGTTTGGCTTGCAGTGGAGAACAGTGGCCATCGTCCTCTTAGAGCAATCGCCCTCTGTTTTTATTCCATTCAGCATCGCTTCTCGACCACCTCTTATGTGCCAGGAGCTGCTACGACCAAGAAGTATAAGACATGATCTCTGTCCTCAGCGAACTCACAGTTGGCTCAGCAATAGGCAGGAACGCAAGGAGTGGTGTCTGCCATGTGGTACTGCCATACCGCAGTGCGTGGCAGGCTGTGGGGGGCACCGGGAAAGAGGGATCCTTTCTATCTGGGAGGTAGGAACCCGAGAAAGCCTCCAGGAAGATGGACCTTGAAAGATGGGGAGGAATTTGCCTCTTAGGCAAATGGAGAAGTGTCCCAAGAAGGACAGCAGGAACCAAGGCGTGGGGACAGAGAGAGTGAGAGAGAGAGGCAGAGAGGTGTGATTTCAGCATGACTGGAACAAGAGGAGGCCAGGCTTTCTGGAGCATTAAAAACTCCATTCACCCTCACCCACCCCCACCTTAGCCTTTAGGTTTTTGTTTCCTGTCAATGATTGACAATATTAGCTAACATTTATTACTTTCTTACTACATGCCTGACACTGTGCTATGTTAACTCACTGAATCCTCAAGACATACTGATGAGATACTATAATTGTCCACATTTTATAGATGAGGAAACTGAGGGTCGGGAGGTCATACAGGCTAGAAAGTGCTGAACCTAAAATTCCAACCTAAGTTCTGTCTGCTTCTAGAGCCCATGTACTCTTTATAGATATACACATGATTTTACATAAATGCATAAAAATAATCACATCACACACGATTAAGCTTGGTGGAAGTTTTTTCTTCCGCTTTTGGTTTGACTCTTCCATCCCGCACGTTGGCCTCCGTCCTCCCCATAACCGATGCCAACAACCTCGTTTTGCCCGTCTCAGCAGTGAGCCCTTCAGAAAGCACAATCTCTGGTGAACACTAAATGTTGGTTTTGCAGTGGCAGGAATAAGAGCAGCATATGTTTTTTTTTGGGTTTTTTTTGTTTTTTTTTTTTTTAAAAGATGACTGGTAAGGGGATCTTAACCCTTGACTTGTGTTGTCAGCACCACGCTCAGCCAGTGAGCGAACCGGCCATCCCTATGTGGGATCCGAACCCGGGGCCTTGGTGTTATTAGCACCGCACTCTACCGAGTGAGCCACGGGCCGGCCCAAGAGCAGCATATGTTTTGATTACAAACTTTCTTTCCTCCTGGGAGCTCTTTGCTCGCTCCTCTTGGGTGAATAGTTCCCCCTTTCTTGAGCTCTGTGCAGATACTGCTGTTCTTTGAGCAGCCCCAGGGACTCCAGCTGCAGGCGTTGGCCAGTCCCATCATCCTTGAGGACACAGCATGGAGGCAGCCCCTGCAGAGGGCCCAGCCGTGTTTTGCTGGCTGGAAATATGTAATATGAAAACTTTTTAAAACTAACAATTTGAAAACGGTCCCTTTCTCCACCCTGATCCAGCTGCTGACAGCAGACTTTCAGGCTCTTTTGGGATTGCCAGGGAAATCCCACGAGCATGTGTCTTCTTGTGAGAGAACCAGAGTTTCTAACCCAATCTGCTAATGCTCAAAAATAGATCATTTTTGTGGCATTCTAACCCCCTTTTGAACCTACTGAGATTTGAAGAAGTCAGAGCTAGAGGAGAGAGCATGAGAACTCCAAGCAGATGATCGGTGAGTATCTGGAGGGCAAAGGAAGTATCTGACTTCCACTGAGGTCGGCTTGCAGAGTGAGACCCTCACCAGGTCTCTTGCAGTCGCTGGGGGTGCTGCGCTGTTGCATGTTGAGATGACAGTGATGAAGTTGGTCTCATTTACATGCACTTACCTCCCCTTTACAGGCATTGTACCCATTGCTTCACATGCATCATCTCATTTAACTCTCAAGTCAACCCTATGAGATAGGTACTGTTGTTACCCTGTTTTGTAGATGAGGGAGCCAAGTATTAGACTGGGTAACTGCTCAAAGTCACTGAGTTAATAAGTAACAGAGCAGAGATTTGACCTGAGTGGGCTGACGCCGGAGCTGACACTCTTAACTCCCGCACTATTCTAACTCTGGAGAACGTCTCAGAAGAAGCTCCAATACCAAACGCCCATCTCTTCTCCCACCCCCAAGGGAATATCTGCTGTTTTTTGTCTGCTTGACATCCAGTACCCTTTCTTCTGGTAACAGCACTTCAGTTTTTCTTTGGGGAGCCACCTGTCCCCTACCATTAGGTTTCATGGGTTTGGGTGGGCACCAACCCTTGATCCAACGGTGAACATGTGGCCCTGGTCTGGCCTATGAGATCATCAAATCCACCCAGCCAAGGTTGACTCAGGAGTGGGTACAGGGCCTACTTCAGTCCGCAGTGCCAGGGCTTTGTCCTGGTGCAAGGTATACAGGACGCAGGATGGGGATTCACAGTACAGGGAGGAATGGTAAGTGCTGTTCCCACCCTCGGTGGCTTCCCAGCATGAGCTCTGCCTGCTACTTGTCTCTATTGGAAGGCCCAGTGTGAGGGCCCCCATACTTTACACTGACTATTTATTTTGGATTTTAGTAGTGCACCTCGTGGAGAAGTCACTTCACATAGTAAATAGAAGGTTTGAAAACTGATTGCAATGTAAAATGGACAAACACTGCCCTGCTTTCGTCAATCCTGGAATGAGTTCACCAAAAGAAAAGCATTGATAGCTTCTTTCACTGAGCAAGTAAAGCTTATTTTTTAAATTCTGATGTTTGTTCTCCATTCTGGGCCAAGAGAAGTCATGACTGGCTCTCATAAGAATAGGGAGGAGGGCCGAGCCCGTGGCGCACTCAGGAGGGTGCAGCGCTGGGAACGCAGCAGTGCTCCCGCCGCGGGTTCGGATCCTATATAGGGATGACCGGTGCACTCACAGCACTCACAGCGCTCACTGGCTGAGCGCGGTGCGGCCGGTCTCAAAAAGGACAAAAAAAAAAAAAGAATAGGGAGGAACTTTGTCACTGAGAGAGCCCTCTGCTAATGCTTTTCCAACCCCAGTTGATTTGAGTCGTCACTTGGTGATTTGGTCCATCCCAGTGGTGCATTAGCGTTGAGACATTTCACTCTGGAATTTTCATGAAGGACCCCCCACCCCCCCGCAGTCAGTTGTAATAGAGATGACAATAAATCATACCTAATCACAGTATGGAACTGAAGGACCTAAAGTGCCCCTCAGCTCAGGAAGATGTTCACACACCCTGGGGGCCACACCCAGACCATCCCATGAATGTGAGTCTGAGAAATCCACGGGCAGCCGGTTTGGACCTTCACCTTCTCCTGGGTGGGGCAGCATACTTGGAGGCCCTGAAGGGGCGGCGCATCTAATCAGACTCGGACACCCTCCTGCTGCTCTTTCCCCATGATGTGCCCATGTCTTTCTCATTTCAAGCACCACCAGATAAAGGATTCCAGATCTTACAGGAAAACCTCCACTGGTGAAGGTGGCACCCCTGGCCCACAAAAGATAACTTTCACTTGAGTACAGCAGTTTAACATTTTCAAGGGTTTTTTCTGCTCCAAATTTTGACCATGGTACACCCCTGATCAAAAAACCTCCAGAAGCTCCCTGTGGCTGGGGGGGGCGGGGAGGAAAGGAAGGAGAAGGAAAGAAGGAAGGAGAGAGGGAGGGGAGAGGAGGGAAGGAGAAGAAACAAGGGAGGGAGGGAAGAAAAAAGAAAAGAAAAGAAAAGAAACCCTAGCTCCTCAGCAGAGCATTTAGGGTTCTGGTCAATATGGACCCAGCCTCTCTTCTCTAATGTTCCTGTAGGCATCCTGTGCCCCAGAGGCGCCAACTCTTCATCATTCTACGTTTTGAGCCATTGAACCAATGTTCATTCATTAATTCACTCGGTATTTATTGGGCACCTACCCTGTCCATACCCAAGTGCTAGGTGCCATCGCCCACTTGTGTTCCTGAGGTTAACTAAGCCTTGAATGCCCATCGCTTCTCCCACCCCAAGGGAATATCCGTTGTTTCTGCCTGTTTGCCATCCAGTACCCTTTCTTCTGTTGGCAGCACCTGTGCTTTCCTTTGGGCAGCCACCCTGCACATCCTGTCACGTCCCATGGGTTTGGGTGAGCTGGCATCAACACTTGATCCAACGGTGAACATGTGGCCCTGGGCTAGCCTCTGAGATCGTCAAAGCCACACAACCCAAGTGATCGGTTGATTCAAGAATGGACCCAGGACCTTATTAAGTCCAAGGAGAACCAGTTTCTAGGTTTTTTAGATGAGTGGTGGTGGGAGAATTCCTCGTCTGCTGGATTTGGAGCCATGAGGAGTGCTGGTGGCCATCTCATCCCCTTGGTGGGGCAGCCTGCCTGAGAACTGGGTGGCCTAAAAGCAGTGTTGAGAGAGACAAAGAATGGCAGCACTCCATGTCATCAGTCCAGATGCACCTGAGCTTTTCTATTACACTGGCCAATAAATTCTCATTTTTCTTAAAACAATTTGAACTGGATTCTTTCACTTACAGCCAAAGTTCTGTGCTCTAGATAAGTTCTGTGCTTCAGCATGATTCTGCACAGTCTTCTGTCCCACTTGATTGTCTGGTAGGAAAGCACTGGACTTGGAGTCAGAAAACCTGACATTAAGTGTGGTTCTGCTGTTTCCAACTATAGGACCTGGAAGGAATCACATATCTTCTCTGAGTATCACTTACCTCATCTTTAAAATGTGCATGAGAATGCTTACCTTTGGATTCAATGAAATGAGATTTATCAATGTGCTTTATAAAGTTCACTGTCTTCAAAAATCAATAGTATAGTATCATAATATGGATTTCTTCAATAGCTTGCAAAGAGTTGGAAATATCTAGATGCTTGTTGTTTCATGGTCATTACTACATTCAGGCTACCAGTCGTGGGAGGCCTCTGGAGCTGTATGGGTTCTGGTCGTCACTCCTGTGAAGGGCCACCCTACGTATCACCTGTTTCTCCCCACTTGCTTCCCCAGCATTGGACTAAAGGACTAGCCATGGGCAGACACCTCAGCCAAAGGTTACTAAAATGCCAGTGTACTGCTACTCATGTGGCCTGGCTTAAACATGTGACACAGGCTAATCAGATTTTTGCTGCTATGAATTTGACTTCAAGGGAAGCTGCCCTTAGAGACGGGTGCCTGAAAGGAGAGCTCCTGATGTGGAGCTAGGACTGGCAGCCATGTTGTGCTGGGTACAAGTTTAAAGACACAAGGAGGCTGTCTGCAGAGGCAGGAGGAGGAGATTGGTGCAGAAAGAAAAGAACAAATAAATGAAAACAGAGAAAGAGAGCAAAGCTGCCTCAATCCTGAACAGCTTTTTATTGTCCTATGGGGTCTGGTTGTACTTTGTACCCTGTTCTAGGATCCCAGGCAATCCCTATATCCTTGCAATTAACACGTCTTTGAATCTGGGTGAATTTGAGTGACTTCCACTCCTTACAACCAGAAGAACCTTCCCTAGAACCATATCCCAATTGGCAATGGGGTAAATCAGAGGTTCTGGCAGCTAAATGATTGGCCCAAGGTCATGTAGCAAAACAGAGTTTACGACCTCTAGGCTTTTCACCCCTAGTCTGGAGCTCCAGGACTGGGGCACCCAGTATGAGGCTTCATACCAGGAGAGAGGGTGGTGTGTGGATCTTGTGCTCACCTCCCTGTCCAGCCAGGGTTGGGAAGGATGAATTTAGAAACTTGCAGGAGTGGGGCTAATTAACTAACAATCTCTTTTTGTTGCTAACATTACCTATTACTCTTAAAACACACAGACAGCCATGGTGCTGCAGGGAGAGACAAATGGAAATGACTACTTTCTACTCCCGCTGCCCACTTAAAGTCCCTTCCTTTGGTAATACCTGGAATGGTTTTCTATTAAAGGCAAACCTAAGGGCACTGGGGACTGAAAAATCTCAAGCCCTCTGCCATGGTGCTAGCGGAGAAAGGTGGAAAATGTTCAGAGGTGGGGACAGGGATTTTCTTTCCTCAGAGGCCTCTGCTGACCATCAACACTGCCCCGTTTACCTGCTGTACTGCAGAGTAGGTTCTGCCCCATAACCGCAAAAGCCCCAGCTAAAGCTGATGAATATTATTTCCAGAATCCCTCATGTGCTGGAGCCAGCTCATCCTGGCTCACAAGAGCCAATTATTAAATATACAGGAATCATGTGAGCTGGTAATTAAATTTCTGGTAGCTTGAAATGGGCTATGGTAGGAGTTATTTACACCACTGAAATCACCAAATACTACAAATCAGCCCTTACCCCAAGAGCCAGTTGTTAAACAATTACCAGCACACCACTGTGTAGTCTACTCAGGAGCTAATGTGACAGGTGACACCAAAACTTGGCTCCATTTATAGCTTAGACTGGTTTCAGCCTAAGTGGTGATTGGGATGGGGGTGGGAGAGAGGGAACTAGAGAGAAGCTACAAATACTCCATTTGGAGTTAACTCAATGACTTCATAGTCATCTTGGTTTGGGGATAAAGTAACCTTTCACAAGTGCACTCAGTATTCTGCCTTGTGAATCAACAGCTGGTTTTTGTTTATTTGCACTGGTCTTAACCAGATCTAGAGAAGGAGTTTGGTTCCTCACCCCCCTCAAAGAAGCCTCTCAGAACTTTGCTCCGAGCTGCCAAGAACTATGTACAGATCCTGTGCATTGGGATACTCGGGCAATGATGTGTTTCCTCTGCTGCTCCGTTTCCTGCAGGAGGGAGGCAGGAGTCCGGTGAGGTGGAAGCTGCCCAGGCTCCTTCCCCACGAACGAAATATCATGGAAGGTCAGTGGAACTATCATTAACCAGTCCAGGTCTGACTGCCTCCTTTAGGGAGCACAGAATCACTCTTCCCTTGGTTACTGCTGTGGCGAGGCAAGAGGCAAGGCAAAGGTCAAGAGGCCTGAAGGTCGATGCTGGTGTAAAGCCAGCACAGTT
Organism: Galeopterus variegatus; assembly: GCF_000696425.1. Taxonomy (NCBI): domain Eukaryota; kingdom Metazoa; phylum Chordata; class Mammalia; order Dermoptera; family Cynocephalidae; genus Galeopterus; species Galeopterus variegatus. The sequence goes on along the minus strand of NW_007726267.1, from coordinate 856,282 downwards.
GTGAGTTCACAGGAACCAAGCTTGGTCAGAGGCCCTGGCACACCCAAGCTCACTTTAGTGAGCTTTAGCATCCTCTGGGAAGCTTGTTAAAACCAAAGGATTCTGATCTGGTGGGTGGGTGTGGAATGAAGCCCCAGAATCTGTATTTTTAATGGACACCTGGGGTCAAAGCCAGACATGATCAATGCTTTAACACACACATTTCCTTTTTGACTAAATATCGAGATGTTCTGGGTTCTCTTTACACTGTTATTAGCAATTTTCTTTGGCCCATAGATTTATGAATGAGAAGTTTCTTCACTGCACATCATTAACACAAGCATAATAATGGAAAAATCCATATTTACATAGACAATAAATTAGAGGGGGACTATATGATGGAAGACCTCACCATTAAGTTCTGGGATGAACTCACTCACTTTAAGAAATCAAATTTTAAGTAATTGCCATAAACTATTCCAAGAGCACAAGAATTCTGGCAGGCTCTACATTGCCACTGCTTCCTAGCTTTTCTGCTGATTATGGTCAGGGTAGCTTTTGGCCAAAGCAGAAACGGTTCCCAATACAGGCGGTCAGTGAAAAAGTCACTGTTTCTCTTTTACCTCCTCTGTCCTGAGTAGAAGTGAGTAAGTGGCAGAAAAGCCTACATGCTTAAGAATCCCATCTGCAAAGGGAAAGTCCTCAAGGGGCAACATGATCTGCTAGGAAAAAATCATGGGATTTCAAGTGGGCCTCCAAATTCTCATCACAGCTTTTTTGATGGGTTACTTAACCTCTCTGAGTCTATTTTCTAATTTTAAAAAGGGGAGGGGGAAGGGGATAATTCCTATGTGGCAGAGACATCAGGATGGTTAGAAGGGAGAAGAATACACATATATCTCAAGCATTTGGCAACAAGAAGTTTAGAGACTCCACCAATTAAACACGTAAAAGTTAATCTCTGAGCTTCAGCTTGTCTGCAAACAAGGATAATCATGATCCCCACTGCATAGAGTTGTCTTGATAATTAAATGAAATAATTCACATAAAGTACCTGGCAAATGTCCAGGACAACTGAGTATCAAAATAAATAAAGATAGTAAAGAATTCTAACAAACTGATTAAAGTAAGAATTCATGAGATCATGCTGATATAAATAAACATATAAGGTATGCATACAAGAAAGTTCTTCCTTATAGTTTAAAGCCAACTAATAACTGTAGAAAGAATGACAGGATTTGAGTATCACCATTTGGCAACCATAAGAGTCTTTGAGTCAGACAAAAATCATCAATGGATGATTCACATAGAATATTTACATAGTCTCAAAGTATCTCCTCACAAGATACTTACTAATCACAAAAGATAAAACAGTAACTTAACAGTGGAGAAACCTACCAGACAGCAACTTTTAATGGGACTGATTAACAGCATGTCCCACCCATGAGGCATTAAGAAGAACTGAAAAAAAAAAAAAAAATCCTGAAAAACATACTCATATAACCTGAATCTCAACATGAGAAAGCCAGCCCAAACTAAGAGGTATTCTACAAAATAACTGTTCACTTAAAAAAATGTGAATGCCGTGAAAAGAATGATTCAGGAACTGTTCCAGATATACAGAGACATGACAAATGAATACAACATGTAATCTTGGATTTTCTTTGTCTAAAAAGGACATTATAGGGACAATTGGCAAAATCTGAGTAAGGTTTATAGAATAGACAACTATTGCATAAATATTAATATGATGATTCAAATGAGTGGATTGTGTTTTTCTTAATTATTCAAAATATTTTAATGTTTATTTGTACATATTTGTGGAATATACTATGTGCACTGTGGTTTTCAGAGGCAGTATTTTTAGGCAGGCTTTTAGGTCTACAACTTACTCTTAAATGGTAAAAGAAAAAAATAGAGATAGATGATTGATAAAGCAAACTTACTAAAATGCTAACATGTGAGTATGTGGGTAAAGGTTGTCCAGGAATTCTTCACTGTTTTAATAACTTTTATAATACTGATATTATGTTTTAAAAAATATCCAACACATACTAAATAGCTATTGTTGTTATATTAATTAATGATAATAATAGAACTCTGAGTCTCTTCTAAAGGGTTTAGAAGCCAAAAAGAAAATGGGTATCAAACCAAAATAGGAGGAGTGCCACCAGCAGAGACTAGAAAAAAAAGGAAGTCTCTCTCCTCAAAGCCCACTCCAGAGTAATAAAAAAAGTGACTGCTCTGCCAGATGGTCATATATCAACATAGAGATACCAGAAATATGAAAAACCAAGAAAAGTGTGACATCACCAAATGAATACAATAAGTCTCAAATACTAGACCCCATAGAGCAGGAAATCATTGAAATGATTGAAAAGGAATTCTGAGCAACAATCTTAAGGAAACTCAATGAGATACAAGAAGACTCAGTTAGACAACATAATGAAATGAGAAAAAAATTCAGGATATGAAGGAGGAAATTTACAAAGAGATTAATACCGTTTAAAAAATGTAGAAGAACTGCTGGAACTGAAGGATTTATTCAGCAAAATAAAAAACAACACAGAGTTTAAGCAGCAGGTTGAAGCAATCAGAAGAAAGAATTTCTGATCTCGAAGACAGTCTTTTTGAAGTAACCCAGGCAGGCAAAAAAAAAAGGAAAAAAGAATTTTTATTTTTTATTTTTTTTTATTTTTTTATTTTTTTTCATTTTTTTTTTGTCTTTTTTCATGTCTGGCAACGGATCACAACCCTCAGTGTCGCGCCTGTACCGGACCGGGACTGGCAACGGGATCGCAATCCTCGGTGTTGCGCCCGCACCTCGCTCAGCCAGTGAGCGGGAACCGGTCTGTATGTGGGATCCGAACCCTCGGCGGGAGCGCAGCCGCGCTCTTAAGCGGCGCACTGTAACAGTGCGCCACCGGGCCAGCCCGGAAAAAAGAATTTTTAAAAATGAAGAAAATCTTAGAGACCTAGCAGACAACCTTAAGCACATAAACATCCTAATCACAGGTGTTACAGAAGGGGAGGAGAAAGGAAAAGGCATTGAAAATCTATTTGATGAAATAATAATGGAAAACTTCCCTGCTATAGGAGAGACATGGACTTTCAGATCCAGGAGGCTCAGAGATCCCCAAACAGATTCAGTGCAAAAAGATCCCCTCTGAGATCCTCTCTGAGACACATCTAGTCAAACTGGCAAAGCTCAAAGACAAAGAGAGAATTCTAAAAGCAGCAAGAGAAAAGCATCAAGTCACTTATAGGGAGCCCCCATCAGACTAACAACAGTTTTCTCAATAGAAACTCTACAGGCTAGAAGAAAATGGGATGATATATTCAAAACACTAAAAGAAAAAAACAGCCAGCCAAGAATACTATACCCAGCAAGGCTATCCTTCAAAAATGAGGGAGAAATAGTGTATTTCCCAGACAAACAAAAACTGCAGGATTTCACTACCACATGGCAAGCCCTGCAAGATATCCCAAAGGGAGTCACATCTGGAAAGCAAAAAATCATAATTGTTATCATGAATAGTCCAAAAAGAACAAAACCCACTAGTAGAACAAAAATGCAAACAAGACAGAGAAAGAAACTAAATCTTACCACCTCAAAAAACCAATAGCATTCTAAAACAAACAATAAAAGGGAAAGAAAGGAACTAAAGATATTTAAAACATCCAAACAAAAATTGATAAAATGCCAGAAGTAAGACAATAGCTTTGAATAACAACCTTAAATGCAGATGGATTAAACTCCCCACTCAAAAGACACAGAATGACTGGATTAAAAAGTTAGACCCAACTATATGTTATCTTTAAGAGACTCACCTCACCTGTAAAGACACACACAGACTAATAGTGAAGGAGTGGAAAAAGATATACCACACAAATGGAAACCAAAAAAAAAGCAAGAGTAGGTATTCTCGTATTGGATAAAATAGACTTTAAATCAAAAACCATAAAAAGAGACAAAGAAGTCCACTACATAATGATAAAAGAATCTATCCAGCAAGAGGACAGAACAATCATAAATATATATGCACCCAACACCAGAGCATCCAGATATATAAAGCAACCAGTATTAGACCTAAAGAAAGAGATAGACTCAAATACAATAATAGTTGGGGTCCTGAACACCCCCTCTCTCAGAACAGGACATATCATCTAGGCAACAAATCAACAGAGAAACACAGGATTTAAACTGCACTTTACACCAATTGGACCTGGCAGATATCTATAGAACATTTCATCAACAACTACAGAATATACGTTCTTATCAGCACATGAAACATTCTCCAGGATAGATGACATGTTAGTTCACAAATCATGTTTCAACAAATTTTTTTAAATTGAACTGATTTCAAGTACTTTTTCAGACCACAGTGGATTAAAACTAGAAATCAGTAAAAAGCAAAATTCTTGAAACTATACAAATACAGGGAAATTAAACAACATGCTCCAGAACAACCTATGGGTCCACGAAGAAATTAAACAGGAAATCAAAAAGCGTATTGAAACTAAAGAAAATAAAGACACATAATACCAAAACCTGTGATATATACTGAAAAAATAGAACTAAGAGGGAAGTTTATTTCAATAAACACTTAGATCAAAAGAATAGAAAGATCTCTAATAAACAACTTAACACTACACTTCAAAGAGCTAGAAAAACAAGAACAATCCAATCTCAAAATTAGTGGATGGAAAGAAATAATGAGGATCAGAGCAGAACTAAATGAAAGAGACCCCAAAAATGATACAAGAGATCAATGAAACAAAAAGTTGTTTTTTGAGAAGATAAAAAAAAGACAAGCCATTAGCTAGGCTAACTAAAAAAAAGAGAGAAGATGCAAGTAACAAAAATCAGAAATGAAAAAGAAGACATTACAACCAATACCACAGAAATATAAAGAATCACTAGAGACTATTATAAATAACTTTATAGATAACTATACGCCCACAAATTTGAAAACCTGGAGGAAATGGATACATTTTTGGACACATACAAACTACCAAGACTGAACCAAGTAGACATAGAAAACCTGAACAGACCACTAACAAGCAATGAGATTAAAACAGTAATCAGCAGTCTTCCAACAAAGAAAAGCCAAGGAATGGATGGCTTTACTGCTGAATTCTACTAAACCTTTAAAAAGGAATTAATACCAATTCTCTTCAAACTATTCCAAAAAAACTGAAACAGAGGTCATTCTCCCAAATTCATTCTATGAGGCCAACATCATCCTGAAACCAAAACCAGACAAAGATACCACAAAAAAAGAAAACTACAGGCCCGTGTCTCTGATATAGATGCAAAAATCCTCAACAAAATATTAGAAATTAGAATACGCAACACATCAAAAAAATTATACATCATAATCAAGTGGGATTCATCCCAGGTATGCAAGGATGGTTCAACATAGGCAGGTCAATAAATGCGATACACTGCATCAACAAAATCAAGGACAAAAACCATATGATTATCTCAATAGATGCAGAAAAAGCATTTGACAAAATTCAACATTTCTTCATGATAAAGACTCTCAGCAAATTAGGTATAAAAGGAAAATATTTCAACACAGTAAAAGCCATATATGACAAATCCACTGCCAATATTGTCCTAAATGGGAAAAAATTTCCGCTGAAAGCTTTTCCCTTAAGAATGGGAACAAGACAAGGATTCCCACTCTCACTACTCCTATTTAACATTGTATTGGAATTACTAGCCAGAGCAATCAAGCTGGAGAAAGAAATAAAGGGCATCCAGATTGAAACAGACAAAGTTGGATTGTCCCTGTTTGCTGATGATGTGACCCTATATATACAAAAACCCAAGACTCTACCAAAAAACTTTTAGAGCTGATAAGCCATTTCGGTAAACTTTCAGGAAACAAAATCAACATGCAAAAAACAGTAGCAGTTTAATACTCCAATAACGAACTGGCAGAAGAAGAAATCAAGAAAGTAAGCCCACTTAAAATAATGACCAAAAAAATTAAATACCCAGGACTCAATTTAACCAAGGAGGTGTAAGATCTCTACAATTGAGAACTACAAATCACTGCTGAAAGAAATTAAAGAGGACACAAAAAGATGGAAAGACATTCATGCTCTTGGATTGGAAGAATTAACATTGTGAAAATGTCCACACTACCCAAAGCAATCTACAGATTCAATGCAATCCCCATCAAAATACCGATGACATTCTTCAAAGAAATAGAAAAACCAATCCTGACATTCATATCAAACAAGAAAAGACCTTGAATAGCCAAAGCAAACTTGAGCAAAAATATAAAGCCAGAGGGATTACATTAGCTGACTTCAGAGTATACTACAAAGCTATAGTAAACAAAACAGCATGGTATTGGCATAAAAACAGACACTTGGACCAATGGAACAGAAGAGAGAACCCCCAAATCAACCTGCATACTTACAACTGATATTTGACAAGGGAAACAGGAGCATACATGGGGGAAAGGACTGCCTCTTCAATAAGTGGTGCTGGGAAAACTGGACATCCATATGTAGAAGAATGAAATTAGACCTGTACCTCTTGCCATATACCCAAATTAACTCAAAGTGGATTAAAGACTTATGTATAGGATCTGACACTATAAAACTCCTAAATGAAAACATAGGGGAAATACTTCAGGAAGTAGGACTGGGCAAAGACTTTATGAATAAGACCCCAAAAGCACTGGCAACAAAAGAAAAAATAAACAAATTAGATTATATCAAACTAAAAACCTTCTGTACAGCAAAAGAAACAGTTAAGAGAGTGAAAAGACAACCTATAGAATGGGAGAAAATAGTCACAAACTATGCATCCAACAAGGGATTAATATCCATAAAATCTAAGGAACTCAAACAACTTAACAGTAAAAAAACCCAAGTAACCCAATTAAAAAATGGGCAAAGGAGCTGAATGGGCTTTTCTCAAGGAAGATATATACAAATGGCCAACAGACACATGAAAAAATGCTCAACATCACTAAGCATCAGGGAAATGCAAATCAAAACCACACCGAGCTATCATGTCATGCCAGTTAGACTGGCTATTATCAAAAAGACAGAGAATAACAAATGCTGGTGAGGATGCAGAGAAAGAGGAACCCTCCTACACTGTTGGTGGAACTGTAAATTTGTGAAGCCGTTATGGAAAACAGTATGGAGTTTCCTCAAACAACTACACATAGAGCTACGCTCCAGCAATCTCACTGTTGGGTATACACCCAAAGAAATGGAAATCATCATGTCAAAGGGATACCTGCATTCCCATGTTTATCACATATTTATGATAGCTAAGAGTTGGAGCAAACATAAATATCCACTGATGATTGGAGAAGGAAAATGGGCATATATACACAATGGAATACTACTGTGCCATAAAAAGGAATGAAATTCTGCCATTCTCAGCAACATGGATGAACTTAAGAAAATTATGTTAAGTGAGATAAGTCAGGCATGGAAAAAAATACTGTATGTCCTCACTCACAAGTGAGAGCTAAAATAAATAAATAAACAACAACAACAGAAATGAATGAAAGATACAACAATCATAATAATTCCTTGAACTTTCAAAAGGAGAGAATAGAACTGAGATTGCCAGAGGTGGGAAAGGGGGAGGTAAAAGGGAGGTTAGGGAGAAATTGGTAAAGGGCCACAAAAAATATTATATTGTACAATGATAAATATATTAATTATCCTGATTTGAGGATCACATATTGCACACAGGTATTGATTTACAATGCTGTACCCCACAGATATGTAAAATCAATTATGTTTCGATTATAAAAATAAAAGAAAAACCATAGGTATTTTCTAGAAGGCACTTTTTGGTTTTATAGTATAAAATGTAACTCTCCACCAGCCCTCTGCCATTCAGCTTGACTTAATTCCTTTTCGTGGATGTGGTCCTAGAATTGGGGTCCCTGGTGGAGTGTGTGGTATTGTAGGAAATGTAGGCTTTATGAGGTGCATCCTGTGTAACATGGAGGCCAATGTGGTTCACTCTGACACTGTTTCCTAGGTTCATACACCTGGAAGGGACTGTAGTATACCAGACACTGTGTCTACCTTCCAGCCCCTGAGAACACTGTAAAAAGTCATTTCAGGCCTGTTTCTGTCAATTGGGGGGACATAAATATAAGAGAGTGCTTTCAGCAGTACAAGGTACCATATGTATACATCAGTCACACACATGTGCTGGTGGTGCCTGTGACTTTGAGGCTAAGAGGGCAGCCTTCAGAGACAGTCAGACAGCTTCCAAATCCCACGTACACCACTTCCTTGATAGGCAGGGCATTTAACCTCTCTGCCCTCTACTTTCCTCTTACATAAAACGGGGATAATATCTGTAGTGTAGAACTAAACTCATAAGGATGGTGTCCATGAAATGAGATAGTGAAGATGTCAGGTTTTATATGCTTATGCATCCCAAAGTATATTCAGGAGTAAAATCATGTGATAGTGATGTTGTCCTGAAATTATGTAGAATCAGAACAACTCTGCTAGAATATGCTGTAACGTCTCTGCTCATTCTCCTGTACTTGTCCCGGCCAGCCTATCTTCTGATGACACAAATAGCTGATTGCTTTTAGTGTTGATTTTCTTCTGGAGCCAGTTCCCGCTGGGCTCCTGGACAAGGAAATTAGCTCCTTTCCCTTCCTCTCCCACCTAAGGTTCCAATTTGCTAGTTGAACCTGGGGTCCGTGAGACTTCTGTGATTCTGCAGGAATTCATCCTGCACAGGAAGCTCAATTGGAAAACATGTGGCTGAAGATGGAACTTCAATGTTAGGCCCCAGGGCCATGGAATATGTTCTCAGTTTGACCTTCTTGCCAGGTACACTTGAGCCTGCACAAATTCTGGTCTCCATGCAGAGGCAGAGGAGGAAAGCTGCCTACTGTTAGGACTGTAAGACTACACCGAGGATCTCAGAATAGCACTTCCCCCACCAATCTGTCCATGGTGGCCTTAGCCAAACCCGAGGAATGGAAGCTTAACAGGAATGTGTCATAAGAAAAATATTCCATCAGAGTCCTCTCTCCCAAGTTCCACGCCCATATTTCTGCCTTCTTGTTGGACATCTCTAGTTAGACTACCCACAGGCATGTCCTCAGAAAAACGACATGTCCAAAACCACACCTCCCCTCCTCTTCCTGTCTTGGGTAGTGCCACACGCCAAGTCAGAAATCTGGAAATCCTCCTTTCCCACCCCCTGCCCCTACTGTTAGGAGCTTCTGTCCATTAAAAATCCAAAATCTGATTCTTCCTCTTTGTGCTCTAACATGTTGACATTCAGGGCTTTATGATCTCTCACTTGATCTATTTCAGCAGCCTCCTTTCACCAGCTTCCCTTCTACCAACTCCCACTCTGGTTAACTCCACATGAAGAACAAAGATAGCCCCAAAGCAGGAAATGTGATTACTCCCCAACCAGGATGAAGCTCGTGTTGGTTCCCCCAGTGACTCAGGGATGGAGTGTGGACTCCTGATTGCCATGCAAGGCCCAGCCCACCTCACCAGCCTCATCCTGCCCTGAACGCCTCTCCCTCTAGCGTACTAATCTGCTCACCAGTTCCCCATCTGCTCCTGACTCAGTTGCTAGTGGGCCTTTGAACAAGGTTTTCTCTGTGTCTGGACTCTCTTTCCTCCTCCTTTTTTGGCTTGCAAGATTCCTACTTACCCTTAAAACTCAGCTCAAAAGTCACTTTGTATGGAAAGGAAATCTCTCTATCTCCCTCTTCTGTCCTCTCAGAGCAGGCTTTCAGTACATTCGCTATTATAATGTATTAGTCCATCTTGTTGATTGTTTATACTTGTGTCCTCTTCAAGATCAGGGATTCTACGCTGTTGACTTATGTACTCCCAGGACTGGACATGGTAGGTCTTCAGGAAAGGATTCTTGGATGGATCTGCATATAACATACTTGCAGTACCACAGAGCAGCACTGTGCACTTGCCTTTTGCTATAGCTTCATGATCTTGCCTAAGTACTGGGAGGTTGATTCTATGACAGGTGAAGTTCAAAGCTCCACATTCACCTGAATCTCAGACTTCTTTTGGCTGAACTTGTATTCTTTCTTTAGATGCCTTCATGGTCCCCTGCCTCCTCAGCAGATCTCTCAGGGATGTCTCTTTGCCATAAAAATTTGTATCCTGGATTTGCTGGGTGGGGAAACTTACTTTCCTATGAAATCAGAGAGAGAGCTGATCTTGTTAAAAGACTTTAGCTGTTATCCATCAGACAGGATCCACTGAATAGAAAACTACTATTAACAGTATAATATGTTGATGCTTGAGGTGTCTATTTCCAGATGCGGTCATGTTTTTATACGATATTTAGAACCAGGGTTTGACTGACCCTGGCACCCGACAGCCTTCACTCTCATTTCTTCCACGTTGAGTTTTGTTCCAAGTTTCCGATCATTTCTACTTTGGAAGGTGGCCAAGGTCCTGGTGGTAGCCTCGGTCATGCCGAGCCTCTGTCCCCCTCTGTCACGGGGGCTTAGACTGCTTCTTGGAATTCGTGCGTTCTGGCAGGTGCAGCACATGCAGGGGTCAGCCTCCCACAGTTTGATGAGATAGGAGCCTCCTGCACGGAATCTCATCTTTTCTCCATCTGCACAGCCATTTGGGCCTCAGGCCTCATGATTCACACAGTGGCTATCCATCTGCCCGTTTACTTCAGAAAGGAAAAAGGACTTCTTCACACACAGTGAGTCATTGTTATCACGTTTCAGAGCCACCTGCCTGACTCATAGGTTTTAGCAGAGTTCTGTAGTAATGGGGCTCCCTGTTACATGAAGATTAATATTACTTGCATACTATCCTTTGCATCCCAAAACCAACCTGCGATTCCCACCATGAGCCAATAATGGGATAGGTCAGTGTTGGCAGATGCTTGTAGCTCCTGCCCCTGCATCCCCTCCCTGTGCCTTGCAGACATTCTAATTGATCATTCCTCCACTGAGTTCAGTAGAGGCCTCAGCATCATAGATAAGACAACACTCCCAGCAACTATCACTCACAATTGGGCAGACTTGGCACCAGAGGTTAAAGTATGTTGATATGCTAAGCTTAGACTGGGAGAACATGATTGTTTTCAGGATGAGGACTGTGGTCTCCAGAAGGCTTCTTTTAGTTTCTTGTATATCTAATTATTTGATTTGGGAGTATGAGGGGAGTGAGTAGGAAGGTAATACGTGCACAGAGTACAAAATTCAAAAGTTATGCAAAAGTATACCTCAGCTCCCTAGTTCCCCTCCCCAGAGGTAACCAATATCATCAGACTTTTTTGTGTGTGTGTATTTGTCCACAAATGATATTGACAGATACACACAAATATACACAAAATATATATTATATATGCAAGTGTGTGCATATATCCTAATACATATAATATATTAAATTAATAATTATATAATATATTATATATATCCTAATATATATAATATATATCCTAATATAGAATAAAAATGTGTTGTCTCAAAGTTCCGGAGGGCAGAAATCGGAGGTCAGTGTGTCTGCAGAGCAGATTCCTTCTGAAGGCTGTGAGGGACAATCTGTCGCATGCTTCTCTCCTAGTGTCTGGTGGTTGCTGGCAATCTTTGGCATTCCTTGGCCCATAGAATCATCATCTTGATCTCTGCCTCCGTTTTCATATGACGTTCTCCCTGTGTATGTGTCTGTGTCCAAATTTTCCCTTTTTATAGGACACCAGTCATATTGGATTAAGGTTCAACCTAATGACCTTACTTTAACTTGATTACCTCTGCGGAGACCCTATCTCCAAAAAAGGTCACATTCTGAGATACTGGGGGGTTAAGACTTCAATGTTTGAATTTGTGGGGTAGGGACACAATTCAATCCATATAACACAGGCATTTAAGTATATACTAATTTTTACACAAGTGCTAGCCCACGCTCAACACTAGTCTGTATCTTGCTTTTTTTGCTTTAATATTCTTGGCAATCCTCCTATATCAGCACATAGAGACCTGCCTGCTTCATTCTTTTTAATGGCTTCATAGGACTGCAATGGCATCACATGGGAGTATAATGATTTGTTTAACTAATTTCCTAGTGATGGACATTTAAGCTCCTTTCTATCTTTTGCTATTACAGCAAGGTTTTGATGAATGTCCTTGAACATATCATTTCCTGCTTTACATGATGTGTAGCCGTAATATAAATTCTTAAAAGTGGAATTGTTTGTTCATAAGGTAAGTGCATTTTGATTTCTAAATTCACACAGGCTGCTCTTAGATTGCTCAGAGAAAGGACAGAGGAGAGGAGTTTATCAGGTTAGCTCATTGCCACCATGAATCCTTTTCAGTTCCTACAGAACTAGGAAGAGTCCTTAGAAGGGAGGGGGTCTTTTTAAAATTGGCACTTACGAGCCCCCAGTTTGAAATGGCACCCTTAATCTGTGCCACAAAAAGGCATTTCTCTGAGTTTGCTGTAAGACTGTATCTTCATTCCTAAGCCCATAGGAATGAATGGGTCCAGAGTCTCCAGAGCCCTCCTGAGACTTGAGCCCAGATTTCAGAGCAGCACTGACTGGTGGAGAGGGCTGGTAGGAGTGAGGGGTTAGGGAGGCGGAGGGTAGAACCCCAAAAATAAAAGAAGAAAAGATGTTTTGACTAAAGACCAAGCTAGTGTGCATGCAATTGCCCTTATTTCCCCCCTGCTGGTACCTTCTCAACTTGTTGAATGCTAAATCTCCAGTTTGGTTTGGCCAGGAATCACCTCTGGGGACTCTGGGTGGAGGGCTCTGAACTTGCTGAGAGTATCTGAAGTCAATCAGATTATAGCACGGCACATCTTTTAAACACAACTGCTGGAAACTTGGAAACCCTCGCTCAGTTTTTGTTATAATGAGCCTGACTTGTGGAAGTTAACCAGCCTCTGGCCCTTTCTAGCCCTATCCTCACCGAATCACAGCATTTTAGCATAGTAAGGGGATCAGAAGTTCTTGGTAACTAGAGTAGCCGAAGCACAAAGAAGTGAAGTGACCAGCCCCAGTTCCTCAGAGCTCGGGTTCTGCATCCATTCATCCAGGGGTGCATGCGTGTGATTCATCAGCACACTTGCCAGCATCTGCCAGGCACTCTGCCGGGTCCTGGGGTCACAGTTACAATTAGAATAGACCCAACTTCTGCTCTCTTAACATTCACGGAAGACAGCTGCAGAAGGAACAATGTGCATTTGTAAAATGTGCACAAAGAAATTAAATGAACAAAAATGAAAGAATGAAAGATACGAGAGCCGTGAAGAAGACACTCGTGGTGCCCTGGGAGTGTGTAGGATCAGAGATGTCTCCCAGGAAGCACTAACACTCCAGCTGTGACCTGAAGAAGTCTCCATCCGTGACAAACGTTGCTGCTGAGGTGGCCTTTTCCCTTTGCCATCCTGTTGGGACCAGCAAAGTAGGAAAAAAACCATTCTTCTCACTGGCCACTCCAGACTTAAACCATGAATGAGAAAATTCCCTCTGAAGACAGGTAGCTGGCTGCCTCCCAGAGCAGAAGCCTAAAATAGAGACTTTCCTGGCCCAGAAATAGTTTGGAAGATTCTGCAAGGATGATTAAAGGATTGCTTGCTGCAGGATCTAGCTCTCCTGCCTCCCGTCTGGGAGGAGAGGTGGCATACTTTGCCTCTACTTCACTGTCAACAAAGAAAGCGATCAGCCAGGCAGCACTGCTGCTAACGCTTCAGATCTAAGTAATGCTTTGCACTGGCCAAATGAGAGGCTGTTCGCCTCTGCCCCAGCCAAGGCAAGAGCAGCTGGGGAGAGGATTTTTTTTTTTTTTAATTTTACTGCACTCTTGAGCCTGACCTTTCCTAGACCCTGTTCTGTTCCAGCCTTAATTATTTAGTTGATGTACTCCTGGTAAATTTGAATGTAGCTCAGAGCTATTAAAGACGTTACTGCAGGTCTGGGACCCAGGGTGTCTGGAGTTGAGCTTGAGCATTACTACTAAACAGGGCAGAGACGCAGCGAGTACCACTCAGGCCTCCATTGCTGGATCCTACAAGTGTGAAAATGTGGGGAATGAACTTTGTAAAGAGTAATATGACCTTCTGATAACTGGTCTGTGAACACCGAAGAGAGAACCTCTGTCTTCATTTCACTTTAGCACCACATGAGTTTCATATGATCTCCTTTTTACAGATGTGAAAACGGAGGCACAGAGAGTTCTTTGCCCATGGTCACACAGCCTATCACTGATGGAGCTGGGATTGGAACCCAGATCTTTCAGATATTGGACCTTGCTTATAAACAGTCATCTGAGATCACATGGCCAACAGAAGACAAACCTTATGACACAGCACTTCTTCCCTCTTCACCCCTTCCTTCTCATCCAGAGTAACTTGTTTCAGCAGTTCATTGCCCAGCAGGACAAAATGAAGGACATGGTAGAAATGGGGAGATCAGCCTTTCTGTTTGTTTTACAACTAACTGGGGGTAGGCGTGACTAAGGAGAAAGATGTTTTGAGGGGATGGGAAATACAGTGGGGATTTTATTGTTTCCAAACAGTCATGTAACTTTGTGAGCAAGGAGGGGCGGGTCTAGAATCTTTTCCCACATCCACACATGTGAACCTATAACTGCCAGTGGGCACCTCTATAAACTGAGGAATAGTCCCTGCAGCTTTTCAATCATAAAAGCCCTTCTGGGAAGCCTGATCATAAGATGGTGTGAACCAATATGAGGAGCAACCAGGCATCTGGTGAGGTTTCCATTTCTCCAATTCAGCTGCTCAGTTGCGTTTGAGACAAGGACCCAGTCCAAGTGCCAGTAGCTCTGTCTGGATAAAAATAGACCAGTCCTTTGAGACTGACTGATGTGGCCAAATCCTTGGCATGAAAGCAGTAGACTGAAAAAGTTCCCCACCCAAACCCATGCCCAGTGGACAGCATGGGACAGGGGAGCAGAAAGGCCCCAGGCCCACTAATGTTCTTACTGAGTCTTGGCCATCTGCATCATGAGTTACCCGGATACTCTGCTTCCCATTCTTACCGCTCTGTGGACAAGGGCAAGTCAGGACCTAGCCAAGTGTATTCCCTTCTCCAAGTCTCTGTTTCTTATGGATAAAATGAACTGATTGAATTAGAGTCTCTCTGAGGTCACAGGCAATTCAAAATCGAATATTCCTCTTCATTCTACTGTGTTTGTCAGACCAAGGCAGAGATGAGGAGTGGGAGTGCTGCTGGGAGGAGACAGTGGGAGCAGCGTGCCCCAGAGATGCATTGTCCATAGGGAATTTAAACATGAATAAAACCAACTAAAAGCTCGTGTGCTTTTTTATTTTTATTTATTTTATTTTTTTATTTTTATTTATTTTTTTTTCCTTTTTGTCTTTTTTCATGACTGGCAACGGATCGCAACCCTCGGTGTCACGCCCGTACCGGACCGGGACCGGCAACGGGATCGCATCCCTCGGTGTTGCTCCCGCACCTCGCTCAGCCAGTGAGCGGCCGGTCTGTATGTGGGATCCGAACCCTCGGCGGGAGTGCTGCCGTGCTTCCCAAGCGGCACACTGTAGCAGTGTGCCACCGGGCCGGCCCTTTTTTTTTTTTTAATGAGCTGGCAATTCTAAACAAGGTCATGGTAAAATTCTCCTCCCCGCAGGGTGGACTGTTCATACCACCCTGCTCTTGGTATGCCACTTGGTGACTCTTTTGGTTGCTAGTGATAGAAACCCAACTGAAAATGGCTTCAATAAGAAGGAAACTTATTGGCCCACATAAATGAAAAGACCAGGAGATGGAATTACACTCAGACATGGCTATATCCTGATACTCAATGATGTCATCAGAGGTCTGCCTCTCTCCATCTCAGTCTTTCTTGTTGTTTCTTTTCAGGTAGGCCTTGCCCTCACTGTCCCTGTACCAACATTGCCACTGTGGCTCTAGGCCTACACTGTACCAGCTAAGCTACCTCAGAGAGCCTCTCTGACCCAAAATTTTCAGCAAAAGTTCTGCACCAAGTTGAATTGCATGACCATCCTGATTCAATGGGATGGAATATGCTGACTAATCATCTACCTCCTCATCAAGCTCAGGGAAAAAGGGTCAGCATGTTTACTGAGAATGGTAGAGGGGCCTTTCTCCAAAGGAATATTGACGTGGTGTTACTAGGAGAAGAAGAAATGGATGCTCAGTCACCAGAGCACTAACTGTCCGTCACATCCATACCTCCAAAGATTGGCTGATATTATTCCTCTGGCTTGGAATTCCCTCCCCCTCCACCTTCCTCCCTGTCCTCCTCCCAGAGCTAAAGATCCCACCTCCTACTCCCACGAAGACTTCCAGATCACTGAAGCCCATCTTAAGTCTTCTTCCTTTCAACTCCAAAGAATGATCATGGCTGCCTGTTGTTCAAAGGTTCTTAACTAAGATCAACTGCCTACTTCTTGTCCATTATAAAAGTAATACACGTCTACTCTAGGGAAAAACAGAGTAAACAGAAGAAACAAAAGTATTACCCATGGCCCCACTATGTTATGTCAACCTCTAGTTATATTTTCCCCTATGCATAATTTTTTCCAATTTTTAAATTGAAGTATAATATACTTTATATAACATGTATATGTATAGATATACATATCTACACACAAATCAACTCAATAAATATTCACAAACTGAACACACCTGTGTCTCTAGCACCTAGATTAAGAAATAGAACATTATCGGCATTCCAGAAGCCCTCCCCCACTCCTTCCAGTCACTATCCCTACCTACCCAAGGATAATCAGCATCCTGATTTCTAACGCTATAGACTAGTTTTCCCTGCTTTTGAACTTTATATAAACTATGCAGGCTTTTTAAAAACATAGTTGTGATCACTGTGTGCTGCTTGTTTTTATTTCGTATTATAGCGTAAATGTTTTCTATTTTGTCAGTCACTTTGTAAACATATTTTCAATAGCTGTATGATCCTGTATCAAGAAGGTACCATATTTTACTTAACCATTGTCCTCTTGCTGCAAATTAATCTTCTGTGGACAAAGCTTTTCCTGTTGGCTAGGCAAGTCTGTAATATACATGGAGGATAGAACTGTCAGGCTTGAGCTGAACCTACAGCCTGTGGGTGGAATTTCTTCTTCAGAGAAACTTCAGTTCTGCTCTTCGGGCCCTTTAAATTATTGAATCATGCCTATCAAGATTATCTATGATAATTTCCTTTACTTAAAGCCAACTAATTATAGATGCCAATCACATCTACAAAACGCCTTCACAGTAACACCTAGAGTAGTATTTGGACTATAGACCAGACAAGTTGACACATAAAACTGATCATTGCAAGGATATACAAATGTGCAAATAAGTTGTTTAATTTATTAAAAAGACCATCCTTTCCCCACTGCTCTACAGTGGGGAAACTAAATTTTAACCAACTAAATTTTCTTTAACATTAACCAACTAAATTTTCTTATTGTCTGGATCTATTTCTGGGATTTCCATTAGACTGTTCTATCCTCTGCCAACACCATACTATCTTAATAGTTATATCTTTTTTAATAAGTCTAAACATCTGAGAGAGCAAGTCCTTCTGTGCAATATTATTATTTTCAAATATATTGCATAAAGTATTTTGAAGAATAATATGATATTGTTATGTGTTATATATTGAATTTTGATACACGGGAGAGTATCTAATGTTAACTTGGCTATCAGGCTAGCTCATTTTAATGTGATCCTTGGATTAAAGCTTCTCTTATTGTTGTTCATATATTAAAAAAATTTTCCCTGGTATTTAAGAAAAATTGAGGTCTGGGCACATTTGCTTATGTAAAATTATACAAGCATGTCTACTACTATGGCACATATGTACCCACTTAATAGTTTAATTTTAGGGAAGGTTAAATCCCACTGCTCAGTGTACGTTCTCTTAACATGATATCTTAGAACGACATTCAGTAAAGTTATTAAAAGTAATGAATGTTTAACAGTGATAGTAATGTTATTGTAGTCTCAGCTTATATTAAAGTTTCTTGTTTCTGCTTTTTATATTTGTGATAAGGAATAGAGAAGTAAGAAAGTCATTCATTAATTCTAATTCTCTTTTTTTTTTTTGTCTTTTTTTTTTTTTGTCTTTTTCCGTGTCCGGCAACGGATCGCAACCCTCAGTGTTGCCCCCGTATCGGACCGGGACCGGCAACGGGATCGCAACCCTCGGTGCTGCTCCCGCGCCTCGCTCAGCCAGTGAGCGGGAACCGGTCTATATGTGGGATCTGAACCCTCGGACAGGAGCGCCGCCGCGCTTCCCAAGCGGCGCACTATCCAGTGCGCCACCGGGCCGGCCCTAATTCTAATTCTCTATATTCTTGGTATTTTTATCACTCGATCTTTAAATTAACCTTTCATTTCTTTAAGGTCCATATTTAAATAATTTTCTATTGTCTCTCTTTTAAGTTTCTGACCCAGTTTAATAGAAGAGTAGCTTAAGATTGTAAAATAAAATAAAATAAGCTTAAGATTGAAAAATTGTTATCACCTGCAGGCCCTTATCTGTGTATATCAGAGAATTATTTTTGATAAATGGAATCTGAAGTTGATGTGGAACAGAAATTATAATCTCTAACTTATAATTTAAGATTTTTATGCTCATGAAACATAAATATAAATTTGAATGTAATGTATGCTAATAAAATGCTACTCAAATAGTCTTAATTTTGTATTATGCGTAGATTTCATATAAGACTTTGAAAAAAGGATTTACTGCTAAAAAACATTATACAACTACTGCGTTAGGTAAAACTAGTATTACTTAAGTGGGTAAGATCCAGTTTGAATTATTTTATTACTGTTTTAAAATTTCGTGAGTAATGCCCAATCACTGTAGAAAAATTAGGAAATTACAAGGAATTAAAGCCTCCAGAAATCCTACTACTCAGAGATAGACATTATTAATATTGTGGGGCAGCTCCTTCTAGATACTTTCTTATATATGAGTATATGTTTTATATATACACCCACATGAATATATCCATATATATGTGTGTGTGTATCTGTGAAGACAGTATAACATAGTGGTTAAAATCATGGGCTCTGGATCCAGACCAACTGGGTTTTAATCACAGCTTTGCTACTTACCAGTTTTGTGGTCTTGGGAAAGTTTACTTTTCAATGCCTTGTTTTTCTCATCCGTAGAATGGGGATAATAAAAGTACCTATTTGAAGGGTTGTTGTGAGGATTAAATGTGAAACACTCACATTAGTCCCTGGAACATTATAAATGTTCAATAATATTTAATGATTATATAATTATGTATGTATAGACCTACATTAAAAAATATCTGTTCATATATATGTAAATATATATACTGTGGTCATTTAAAGGCTAGATTTTTTTTGTTGCTTTTGAAAAATCAACTTTATTGAGGTATGATTTACATGTGATATGAAACACCCATTTTAATTGAATAGTGTGAAGAGTTTTGAAAAATATGTACATTCTTGTGACTACCACCACCACAACCAGGATACAGAATATTTTTGTCACCCCTCAAAATTCCCTGCTGCCTCATCCCAGTCAATCTCTACCTACCCCCAAGCCCCAGGCAGCTACTGATCTGCTTTCTGTGACTATAGATTGGTTTGTCTTTTCTAAGATTCCAAATAAATGGAATCATATCATATGTGATTTTTGTGTCTGGCTTCTTAAACTCAACATGTTTTTGAGATTCATTGATGTTGTTGCATGTATAAGAGTTCATTCCTTTTCAGCACTTTTTTTACTTTTTATAGTATTCTATTTTATGAATATACTATAAGTTGCTTATGCATTCACTGTTAATGATCATTTGGTTGTTTCCAAATTTTGACTTATGAATAAAGCTGCTACGAGCATTTCACATATAAGCCTTTGTGAGGGCATATGTTTTCATTTTGCTGGGATAAATACTCATACATAGATGGCAGACAGAAACCTAATAGTAACATGCCTTGTTTGGGGCAGGTGGGCCAAATTCAGGAGTCCAGGATAGCATTGTCACAGCAGAGGACCAGGTTCCAAAGTGGGCAGCCTCTATCCTAGATAAGGGTGGCTTGCCCACCCTAGTCCTGTTAGCTAACAAAACCACTATGTTAATGATTGTCATTCCATTTATTGAACTGTGCATTATGGGTCAGAGAAGACATCTTTTCTTTTCTAGTTTCATGTACAGTTTACATGAAACTAAAACTGATTCAGAATGGATTTATTATGAACTATATTAATGGCTAACATTTATTAAACATTCAGGATGTTGACCATTTCCCATGTTTTGTTATTGAAATCTCTCGACAACATCGTGAGGTAGGAACTGTTG
>NW_007726267.1:705975-830975 GCF_000696425.1 Galeopterus variegatus | reverse complement strand
CTGTAGTTGTATGAGGAAACTCCATACTGTTTTCCATAATAGCTGCACGAATTTACAGTCCCATCAACAGTTTAGGAGAGTTCTCCTTTCTCCACATCCTTGCCAGCATTTGTAATTCTTTGTCTTTTTTTTTTTTTTTCCTTTTTGTCTTTTTTCGTGACCGGCCACGGATCGCAACCCTCAGTGTCGCGCCCGTACCGGACCGGGACCGGCTATGGGATCGCAACCCTCGGTGTTGCTCCCGCACCTCGCTCAGCCAGTGAGCGGCCGGTCTGTATGTGGGATCCGAACCCTCGGCGGGAGCGCCGCCGCACTCCCAAGCGGCGCACTGTAGCAGGGCGCCACCGGGCCGGCCCCTTCTTTGTCTTTTTGATAATGGCTGGTCTAAGTGGCATGAGGTGATATCTCAGTGTGGTTTTGATTTGCATTTCCGTGATGCTTAATGATGTTGAGGCTTTTTACATGTGTCTGTTGGCCATTTGTGTATATTCATTTGGGAAATGCTTATTTAGCTCTATTGCCCATTTTTTAAAATCTGGTTACTTGTTTTTGTGCTGTTGAGTTGTTCAAGTTACTTGTATATTCTGGATGTTAATCTCTTGTTGGATGAATGGTTTGCAGATATTTTCTGTCATTCCGGTGGTTGCCTCTTTCCTCCCTCAGTTGTTTTTTTTGCTGTGCAGAAGCTTTTCAGTTTGATATAATTGCATTTTTTTCTTTTGTTTCCTGTGCTTTTGAGGTCTTATTCATAAAGTCTTTTCTCAATCCTACTTCCTGAAGTGTTTCCCCTGTGTTCTCTTATACATAAGTCTTTAATCCATTTTGAGTTGATTTGGTATATGGCAAGAGGTATGGGTCTAGCTTCATTCTTCTCCGTATGGATGTCCAGTTTCCCAGCACCATTTATTGAAGAGGCAGTCCTGTACCCAGTGCATGTTGTTTGTCAGAGATCAGTTGGCTGTAAATATGTGGGTTGATTTCTCGGTTCTCTGTTCTCTTCCATTGATCCATGTGTCTGTTTTTATGGCAGTGACATGGTCTTTTGATTACTACAGCTTTGTAGTATATTTTAAAGACAGGTAGTGTGCCTCCATCTTTGTTCTTTTTGCTCAGGATTGCTTTGGCTATTCTGGGTCTTTTGTGGTTCTATATGAATGTTAGGATTGTTTTTTTCTGTTTTTGTGAAGAATGTCATTGGTATTTTGATGGAGATCCTATGAATCTGTAGATTGCTTTGTGTAGTATGGTCATTTTGACGATGTTAATTCTTCCAGTCCATAAACATGAAATGTCTTTCCATTTTTTGTGTGTCCTCTTTAATTTCTTTCATCAGTGTCTTGTAGTTTTCATTGCAGAGATCTTTAACATCCTTGGTTAAATTTTTTTGAGGTATTTTATTTTTTGGGTGACTATTGTAAATGGGCTTGCTTTCTTGATTTCTTTTTCTGCTAGTTCACTGTTGGTGTATAGAAACACTACTGATATTTGTATGTTGATTTGGTTTCCTGTTACTTTACTGAATTAATTTGTCAGTTCTAATAGTTTTTTTGGTGGACTCTGTAGGTTTTACTATATATGTGATCATGTCACTTGCAAACAGGGACAATCTGACTCAGCTTAAATGGGCAATCCTGGGTAGGATTGCTGGGGCCACAGCCAGGACCTTCAGACTTTGAGGGAGATGATAAGGCCCTCAGCAGCTCCTCAACTGACATGGGCAACTCTGGGTGGGGTTACTGGGGCTTTGGGCTGGGCCTGCATGCCCAAAAGAGGTGCTGGGGTGCTCTACAGCTCCTCAAGTGGAGTTGACAACCCTAGGTGGGGTTGCCAGGACCACCGCCAGGATCTTGATCTCCTGAGAGAGATATCGAGGTACCCTGAAACTCCTTACCTGGAGTGGGTAACACTGGGTGAGGTTGCTGGGGCTGTGAGTGGACCCCAGTGTCCCCAAGAGAGGTGCTGGGTTGCTTTGCAGCTCCTCAGCTGGAGTGGGCTACTCTGGGCAAGGTTGCTGAGGTTGCGGATGGAATCCTGCACCCCAAAGTGAGATGCCAGGTCTCTCTTCAGCTCCTCAGCTGGAGTGGGCCACCCTGTGCAAGGTTGCTGGGGTTGTGCATGGCTTTGGTGCCCCCAAGAGAGATACTGTGTTGCTCTGCAGCTCCTCAACTGGGCTGGATGGCCCTGGGAGGCCTTACTGGGGTACAGATGGGACTCTGTGCCTCTGAGAGAGGTGTGGGGATGCTCCAGTTTCCCAGCTGGAGTGGGTGACTCTGTGCTCGTGGGAGAGGTGCACGGGCACTCCACTGAAGAGAGCAGGGCCACTGGTGGTAGCAGAAGGGCCGGATCTGTCAGTTCTCCGTCTCCAGACAGTACGAGCACTGGCTTCTTCTGTCCTTGGGGTGGCCTCCTCACTGTGCTGGAACATATGTTCCTATGGGCTTGGGTTCGGGGAGCCACAGTGTGATGAGGGGGCATTGGGGCTGTGGTGATGCCGGGGCTGTGGGGCTCCAAGGAAAAATGCACTCAGGTGTTGGCTCTGATTCTACAATGGTGACATCCTGTGGCAGCCCAGGAGCTGGAGGATAGGGGGACTCAGCATGAATTTCCTCTCTGGATTTATGTAGTTGTGTGGGCTCCCAGCAGCTCCCCACATTGCACTCATGGCCTCTAAGGTCCACGCAGTTCCCTTGTAGTTTGGAATGCAGGCTTCCACAGCACAAGCTGTTTGGGATTCCCCTTGCCTACCTTTTCTCCACAGTAAGAAGTCTCTCTTGACTTTGAGCCAGTCTTGGTCAGGCACTTCACTTGTCTTTCTGTGTTGCCATTGTGAGTTTCTGAACCTCAGGAGGTCTTTCTCACCCTTTTGCTTAATCCGGTGTTTTTTTCCCAGAAACTCTGCTCAGTGTGACTGTCCACTTGTTGTTTTGAACTTTCTTTGCTTCTGAGGTGAGAGCTAGGCACTTCTAGTAAGCCTTCTTGAACTGCCTTTCTTGCTGATATTTTTCTAAGCAGTATTTGTTGGCTTACAGAGATTGTAGATTGCCTTACAGAGAGCTCTGATTCTGGAAGATGAAGGATATTTTTGTTTGTTTTTGTTTTTTTAAACTTCAGGTTTATTGAGACATACTTTACATACAGTAAAGTTCACCCTATTTAGTGTACAGTTCAGAGTTTTGACAGACATGCATAGTCATGTGTATGTACATAATCACCATCACAATCAAGATATCACTCTACAAAGTTTCCTCCTCTGCCTTTGTAGTCAAATCCCTCCTTTTCCCCCCAGCTCCTGGCAACCACTGATCAGATTTCTGTTCCTATGGACTTGTCTTTACGTAATGCTGTATAAATGGAATTATACAGTATGAAACCTTTTGTGTCTGACTTCTTTCACTTAGCACAGTTTATTCATGTTTTTATTTGTTGATGGACATTTTTTATTATGTCCAGTTTTTGACTATTGCAAACAAAGCTGCTATGAACATTTATGTACAAATGAACAAATCTTTGTATGGACATAATAATCTGTTTCTTTTGCTTTAGTACCTAGGAATTGCATGTCTGGATCATATGGTAGATGTATATTTAATTTTGTAAAAAACTGCCATATGCTTCCCATAGTGGTTGTATAATTGTGTACTCCCATCAGCAGTGTTTCAGAGTTCCAGTTTCTCCACATCCTCACCAACACTTGATGTGGTCTGTCTTTTAAATTTACCATTATAATAGGTGTGTAGTGGTATCTATGGGGTTTAATTTGCATTTCCCTAATGTCCAATGATTAGGGATCCTTTTTTATGTGTATATTGTTCATCTGTATTCTTTGGTAAAGCATTTATTCACATATTTTGCCCATTTTGGGGAGGTGGGGATTTTTTTATTATTATTATTTGTGACCTTTGACAGTTCTTTACATATTCTAGATATAAGTTTGTGTGTACGTGTGCACTTGTATGTGTGTATATATATATATATTTGGGACATTTGGGCTGTTTCTACCTTTTGGCAATTATGAACAGTGCTGCTATGAACATACATGTACGTGTGTTTGCTTGAGTACCTGTTTCCAATTCTTTGGGGTGGAATGCTTTGGAATGGAATTGTGGTGTCATATGGTAATTCTGTGTTAAACTTTTTCAAGTCTAGTAGGTTTTATTTATTCATTTTTTAAAGATTTCATTAGAATTTCTGCATAGATGATATATCATTTATGAATAGAGAGTTTTACTCCCTTCTAGTTTCTAAAGCCTTTTATTTATCTTTTTTGCCTGACTGCATTGGCTAGAGCCTCCAGTATTATGCTGAGTGGAAGTGGTGAAAGCAGACATCCATGTTTTGTTACTGATTTTAGGGGGAAGGTATTCAGTCTTTTTCCATTAAGTATAATGGTGGCAGATTTTTAATTTTTTTTGTAGATCCCATTTATTAGGTTGAGGAAATTCTTTCTATTCCTAGTTTGAGAATTTTTTTTTTTAAATTAGGAGTGGATGTTGCATTTTGTGATATGTTTTGTCTTTATTTAATCACATGGGTTTTTCTTTTTTAGTTTTTTACTTGTGAATTAAATTAGTTGATTTTTAAATGTTAATCCAACACTGTATTCTTGGATAACCCTTTTATCATGATGTAGCCTCCTATTAATAAATTATTAGATTCTTTCTGCTAAAATTTTGTTTATGGTTTTTGCATGTATGTTCATGAGGGAGATAAGTCTGTAATTTTCTTTTCTTATAATTTCTTTGTCTAATTTTGTTATCAGGGTAATCCTGGACTCAGGATGAGTTGAGAAGTATTCTCTTCAGTGTTTTGGAAGAGTTTCTATAGAGTTGGTATTATTCTTAAATGTTTGGTAGAATTCATCAGTGAAACCATCTTGGCCTGGAATTTTCTTTATGGAGAGGTTTTTAACTATAACTTCAATTTCATTAATAGATATAGGGCTATTTTGGTTATCTGTTACTTGTTATAAACATCTTTTTTGGACTATAATTCGCATACCATAAAATTTGCCCATTTAAAATGTACAATTCAGTGGGTTTTCATATACTCACAGAGTTGTACAACCATCAATACAGTCTAATTTTAGAACATTTTCATTACTCCAGAAAAAAGCCTGGTACCCATTAGCTATCACTCCCTGATGTTCCTCATACATACACCTCTCCCCACTCCTGGAAAACACAATTCTACTTTTGTCTCTATAGATTTGCCTGTTCTGGACATTTAATATAAATGGATTCATACAATATGTGACCTTTTGAGTATGGCATCTTTTATTTAGCATAACATGTTCAAGTTTAATCATGTTGTTGCATGTATTTACTCCTTTTAATTGTCAAATGATTTTCCATTGTCTGGATATAACACATTTTATTTGTCCATTTATCAGTTGATGAACATTTTGATTGTTTCCACTTTTTGACTATTATGTATAATGCAGCTGTGAACATTCATCTGTATGTTTTTGTGTGAGTATATGTTTTCAGTTCTCTTGGGTATATACAAAAAAGAAATTTATAATTTTGATTTTATGCCACTTATTCCAATTAGTGAAATTTAGTTCATAATTGAATGCGTCAATCACAGTGACAGCCTAGGGAAACTCCATGTGGGGACATTAAGAGGCTGGTTCTCTTTCTTTGTTAAACAGTCTTCTCGCCAACCAGGAAGAATCATATAAAAGACACTGGTCAAATCCATAGCTTTCCCACTTCTTGTCTTAATTCCTGTGGCACTGCTGTTCTCCAACTTTGAGATACTGACTTAGAAATGAAAGACCCTTTCTGAAAGAAAGTTCAGTGCTTCTGGTGACCCCTCCCAAGGTCTGATAGTTGGTAATGGATGAGATAATAAAAGTGCAAGCCAATAATATAATGGCCTCCCCCAGCCTTATGCATGGCTTTTATTAATTCAGATATGTGAGAGTGGAAATTTGCATGCAGTTCTTGTGTTCACACTGCTCTTAATCATTCACCTTTCTTCTTCTGTACATTTTTGGGGACAGCATTAAAAAAAAAATCCCCTTTTCTCATAGAGTTCTGTGAGGATTTAAAAAACAGCTAACATGTATTAAGCACGTGCTACACATGGTAGGAACTGAGCTAAGCAGCTTAAATATATTTTATCTCATTTAATCTCTCATTACTTTAAGGTGTTGGTATTAGTTTTATTTTTCAGATGTGGAAATAGGCTTAAAGTGGTTATAAAACATCCCCAAGATCACAGACTTAGTAAATGACAGAAGCAAG
Source organism: Galeopterus variegatus (assembly GCF_000696425.1). Classification (NCBI taxonomy): domain Eukaryota; kingdom Metazoa; phylum Chordata; class Mammalia; order Dermoptera; family Cynocephalidae; genus Galeopterus; species Galeopterus variegatus. The sequence continues at coordinate 824,727 of NW_007726267.1, read as the reverse complement.
ACTTGAATCCGGATTTGTCTCATTCCAAAGTTGTAACTATTAAGGTACTAAGAGTTATTAACAGGATTTATACCACACACTGTTTTTTGGTGTTTAAAATGAGTAGTCATGTGTGTTGTAAGTTTTTTTACTTGTTGTGTTGTTGATCTCTTTGCATGTGGTTTCTTGACATGGGTAGAACATATAACTAGTTAAATCTTATGGGAGAATCTATTAATATTGAACTGGTAAACTTTTGACTGCTAACCCCCAACTTGTTCTTTAACATATAGCACCATGAAGACATCTTAAGGGCAGTCCAAAAAACAGCTACACCTGTCTTAAAACATTCATAGCAATTTGTATCTGCCTTTGATACAGCTGAATGTCAATTACACATTTGCTTATCAGCCTGTATATATTTTTCAAGAGCTTATTAGTTGAGATATAATTTACATACCATAAAATTTTGCCTATTCTTAGTATAGACTTTAATGATTTTATTACATTTACTGAGTTGTGCAGCCGTCACTATAATCCAGATTTAGACCATTTCATCACCCTCAAAAATTCCCTCACATGCCCGTTTGCACTTAAGCCCTGATGCCCTCCCTAACTATAGGCAACCATTGGTCTGCTTTTTGTCTCTACATCTTTATAAGTGAACTCCTTTAATATGTGGTGTTTTGTATCTGGATTCTTTTACTTAGCATGTTTTTGAGGGTCATCCATATTATATCAAGCATCAGTATTCCACTTTTTATGGCTGTACAATATTTCATTGTATTAACATGCCATATTTTGTTAATCTGTTCATCAGTTGATGGAAATTTGGGTTGTTTCCACTTTTTGGCTATTATGAATAAGGATGCTATGAACATTTGCATGCAAGTCATGTAGACAAATGTTTTCATCTCTTTTGAGTAGATATGTAGGAGTGGAATTGAGTCATTTGCCTTTCCTTGCAGTTTTAGTATTGCCTTTAGTGATCTTTGAATTGGCTCATCTAGCATGCTTGCCACACAGTGGATAGCGAAACTGATCAGAAGTTATGACATCGTCTCATGTTTTATGATCCTTTGCTTGGTTTTTATGCACACTGTCTCCCTTCCTTCTCACTTCAAAAGAGTTGTTTTTATCTTGATTTCTTGCAGTCCTAGCAAACCATCCAAATGATTTTGGATAGACTAGATTCTTATTTCCAGCGTAACCCCGTGTATATACTCAGACAGTACTTTATAAGACAGTGCCATATCAACAATAATAAAAAATGCCTTATTAATTGTGTACACATTATTACTCTGTTGACTTTCTGATGAGAGTATATAAGATGAATAGTTTTTTTTTTTTTTTAAATAGATGACTGGTAAGGGGATCAACCCTTGACTTGGTGTTAATTGTGTACACATTATTACTCTGTTGACTTTCTGATGAGAGTATATAAGATGAATAGTTTTTGTTTTTTTTTAAATAGATGACTGGTAAGGGGATCAACCCTTGACTTGGTGTTATCAGCACCATGCTCTCCCAAGTGAGCCAACTGGCCATCCCTATATAGGGATCTGAACCTGTGGCCTTGGTGTTATCAGCACCACTCTCTCCCAAGTGAGCCATGGGCTGGCCCTAAGATGAATAGAGTTTAAATTATCTCTTACTCAAGCGGGCTGGGTAGAGGGAAGAAAGTTTTTTGCGTGTCTGATGTGGTCTACATGAACTCTTGTTCTGAGATTCACGTGTCTGTAGCCAAGCAAAGTAAAAAATGTTTCCCTACGAAAGTCAAATCTCATTTTAACTAGGAAACAGGAAGTCTGATATAAAAAGGGAGGCAGGGTTCTTTCACTGGAAAGAAAATGCTAAAAAGTTACTGATGCTGTTAAGAGACACTACTTCCAGTTGAGAGATTAAAGGTCTAAAAAAATATTCACCTAGCATAAATGCATCTGTATTTTCAACCTCTTTTATATATGCAAAGTCTGTCTCTTACTTTACTTGCCAAACTAGGAATAGATTTTGACTTGCATCATACTTTTCATTTATAAACAACTTTCTTCTTTAGTTTGACTGTAGCATGTGTATTCCATATCACCTGAAGAAATGTTTGTTGATTTTCCTGTGGGCATTGCTCCTTGTATATATGACAAACCAAAAGGTATTCTGTAGTCTCTGGCACCTACTATTTCTCACCATCAACCTCCCAAGGGGACCATATACATGGTTTTTTTTTGGTTTTTTTTTTTCCTTTTTGTCTTTTTTTTGTGACCGGCCACGAATCGCAACCCTCAGTGTCGCGCCCGTACCGGACCGGGACCGGCTATAGGATCGCAACCCTCGGTGTTGCTCCCGCACCTCGCTCAGCCAGTGAGCGGCCCGTCTGTATGTGGGATCCGAACCCTCGGCGGGAGCGCCGCCGCGCTTCCCAAGCGGTGCACTGTAGCAGTGCGCCACCGGGCCGGCCCATATACATGTTTTTAAGAGAAGGAAATACTGTTAAATGTCTAAGTCAAAACTGAAATGGTAGCAAAAGGTATTAAATACAATTATGTTGAAAGGCCCAACACATGATATTCAATATGGGTTCATTTGCTCTAGGTAGGAACTTCACATTAATAATTTCTCAGTGGTGATTAAGAGAATGGGCTCTGGAACCAGATGGCCAGTGTCTAAAAAAAAAAAAAAAAAAAAAAGTCCTCCTTAACCACTTCCAAGCTTTGACCCTAGACAAGTGCTATGGATTGACTGAATTATGTCTGCAGAGTTCATATGTTAAAAGCTTAATTCTGACTGTGACTGCTGCAGGTGAGAAATCTTATTATGATAATTGAAAGGTATGGCCTTGAAGAGGTGATTAGAGTGTAGGACCATGCCATAGTGAATGGATTAATAATGGTGGTCAGGGACGTGGTTCTAAGGGCTTTAAAAGAAGAGCACATGAGAGGTTAATATCTCTCTGCTCTGCCATTTTCTGCCATATTAGGCCCTGGGTCGCTGTTGTCACCACCAAGACCCTTATCAGATGTGTTTCCTGGACTTTGGACTTCCTAGCCTCTGAAACAGTAAGGAATAAATTTTTTTTTTCTTATAAATTAACCAGTTTCAAGTATTTTATTATAAGCAACAGAAATGGACTATTACTCAGTTCTTTAAGCCACAGTTTTTTCAGATAAATGATATGAGGAAAATAGTACAATTTATAGTATCATTTTATGGGGTGGCTAATATTAAATAATAGATCGAAACATGATACCTGGCAGGCACATAGTGTTCAGTAAAGCATCTATTTAATTTTAAATAGGAAGACATAACCAATTCACTGAGAAGCTTGTAGGCCAGAGACATGCTCTTTGACAACTGATAGTTAAATGGCCTCATTACAGCAGCTTTCCATTCAAACTTCAAAAAAATGGGAGTTAGGAGCTGTGAATCAGTTTAACTTCTGAGCTCATTTCCTTTTTTATAAAATCGAGTTAGTATCTTTCTCATATTTTCATTTCATTCATTCATTGAGTGAGGATTAACTGGTATCATGTATGTGACGGTATTCTACAAAAATGTAAGGTTAATACTTGAAGTGAGTTGTACCGTAATAATGTGTATATTAACAGATGCCACATCTGGTATCTCTGCATTTGTATCTCAAGACACTGGGAAGGAAAGTTTATTACATACTTTTCCAATCACATACCCTAAGTGACTGAGGTTTAGCAATGGTTTCTAATTCATGTTGTATCTTCACTATTTATTGTATAGTGGGCATGTAGCAAATACTTGATGCACATCTGATAGATAAGGCAAATTTTGGTTTTTAATCGTAATGCTTTTTTCCTTAGTGATGGAGGTCTTTTGTGGAAAAAGACTATTTATAGGAAAGTTTGTTAGTTTGTTAGGTCATCCAGTTCATGGACATGACCTGAACACAATATGTCTTGGAGAATACATAGGTCATATAGAATAGCTGGCTTACTACTTTCTCCCCCTCTGCCTTTATCGTCTATATTGTGCAACATTATTGTGATATTAAATGATTTTTTTTTGAGAAAGAGTTGATTTTAAAATACAAGAAGGCTAAGAATTTTGACTAGATAACATTTGTTTACATAAAATGTAATCTTTCATGATAAAGACTGGTATATTTGGAGCAGCCTCAGAAGTGAGTTTTCCTTCACTTGGTAGCCACTTCATGATCTTAAACTTCCTGAAGTGGTAACTCTGCCTTCAGTAGAACAAGGAGAAAAATAAGTAGGAAAATTGGAACTGCACAATTTCTACAAAGTATATTGGAGTCACATATTGAAAAAGCAGATTTTTTTTTATTATGATGTTTCTCCATATTTGGCATTGCTGTAAATGGCTAACTAACATTTACTGCCAGTTCAGTACAAATGTGTGGTTTGGTAATACCAGAACAGCAAATTTAAATGAAAAATGAAAGTTAAACATTTCCACACAAGATTTTACAGTCTGACATTTCACTGTGTAGGTAGAAAGACATTTTTTTTTTTACTACAGATTATTATTCAGCATGAATAAAAAACTACAACTTTTATTTTTAAACAGGAGTCACTGGTTTTAATTTTTACACATTTTAAAATTACTGTGATTAAAAAATAATGAAAAAGCTTCTCAATAATGCCATACACAGTATAATATAGATTTTTCCCCATTATATAGCATTTGTTTAATATACAAAATAGAATATTGACACACTTGAATCTATACGTAGTTAAGCAAGTTATTTGAGGAGGGTATTTTCATACAGCCTTTCATCAGAAAATAAAATCCTTCTTCAAATATTTTCTAGAGAGAATCTAATCCTTTCCTGAAAACCTGGACACTAATCCCTGGTGGGCCAAGTTGATTGAAAAGTCTGGAAAATGATGAAACTTCCATTCAAAGGGGTTTAAAATGTCCTCTTTACATTTTTATTTTCCTTTCCATCACTGAAACCAGGCACATAAAAACACATTCATCTACAGCTACAGTTGTTGGGTGACCAACCAAGATTGAAATCTCACTGAAGGCTACCATGGTTCTTGAATTTCACCAGATCAAAATATATTAATATTGTTCATTCCATGTTGATGTAGTTTCAGGGTATTTAAAAGGGAACTAAAATGATAAGACTTCGATAAAATTGGAATTGCCCATCTCCCCCTACCCGCAAATTCTGAAGTGAAGCTGGCTTTCCTCTATGTACATGCCCAGAGCTTATCCTATGCTAATCATCATCAGGCTCTCTTCATAGACACTATTCTTGTTAGTTTTCCTCCTGGGCTGGCCAAGTTTTGTTTTTTTTTGTTTTTTTTTTTGGTTTTTTTTCTGCCCAAGAGAAGGCAAGTGCTCTTTTAGGTTCCCCTTCCATAGTTTTAGATGGTTGGGTATATATACCCTAAAAGTGTTATGCCCTTAGCTCCTGAGTTCTGCCTGTATAATAAGTATCCCAGAGCAATGCCTAAAAACACTGAGCAATGCCTAAAAACATCCACCATTAATTAAAAATGCTTTTCAGGATTCGTTGTGAGTCACCTACACATCTCACCAACTCTCACTGAAATTACTACAAACTTCAGTATTTGGGATTGCAAGATAACCACATATGTAGAAAATGAAGCTACTTTCAGACAGCACCATATCTTTTTTATCCATAATTATACTCAAACAAACATAATTAAGATAACTTTCTTTTTCCCCCACATATTCTAAAAGGGCACAGCTTCCTTTTACCCTTAATGAAAAGCCTCCTATAGTTTTTTTTTTTTTTTTAAATGAATGTCATTTGGCTTCCTATTGACAACAAAGGGCACATATTTTTCACTGACTATTTTTTGAGAGCCAAAGTTGTTGGGACTGAAATAAGATCAATGTGTGATGTGCTTTCTGGTTTTAACCATATAACATTCTATAAAGTAACAATAATCTATTTTTCAGAAGCTCTTTTTGAAACTTAACACTGTCATTGATAATAATATCCAAGCAATATTTCTTAGGCACAATAAATTTCACATCTAGCTGGGTTACAAACCATCTTAAAATACTGGGAGATCAATTTAAACCATTATAACAGGAACGTTCCCTTTTAGAGAGCATGGAAAAAAGCGAATGATTACGGTGTTTATTAAATGATTTCTCCAAAATACTGAAAATAACAAATAACATTCAAAAAGCAGCCAAAGAAAACATAAACATGTTCTCATTTTATTTAGAAATGAACTATTGTTGTAGGACAGAAAGGAATTAGTGTATTATTGGCAACCTATGAGATTCTGCACTATTTACATATTGCTGGTACCTCTATGCATATTATTGCCAAACTTCTAATGCCTCTGTTTTTATTAAACTGTTGAGAAGCTGTATGTGAAAGTAACCCCGCTATTAGATGGTGCCTGTAAGTATTTAAGCACCACCTTTCTGTCTCCTGCTTACACACTTTAGCGCAGTGGGAGATTTAGTAAACTGAACCTGCTCTGACAGACTCACTGTTGGAATGAGAAGAGTGGTCAGAATGGGAAGCAGAGGATTACTTCCTCCGTGATCTGATCAGGTCAGAGCCTCAGCAACCTTCACTGCACACAGGGCCAGTCTCTATCTCTTTCTTTCCCTAGAGCAAACCTGTTTGGTTTCTGAGACCACTGCTGCCTGTATGAATGCTTGCACACGCTATAAATCATATAGGCTATCCATCAACATTTCTTTGACCCCTACAAAAAATATATAACATGTCATGATAAAACATTCTCATCTAAAAATCATTCTTATTTTATACTATACAAGCTATTTTACAATCATTTTAATAAGTTGCATGTAAAGCTGCAGTAGCCCTTCCCTTCCCAGATTAGTGAATACCAATATGATATATATCTGAAACTATAACTAAATATAAAAATATATTAGAAGTTTCATATGTTTAATATTATATTTTCAGTTTTCTATTACACAAATAATTTGGCCACCTTGAATACAAATCAAATTTCTTGTGGCTTAGTAAATATGTTAAGTTTTGAGTTTACAGAAAGCTGGTAAGGTGCACACAGAAAGGGCTACTATAGCTTCTATTTTGTTTAAAATGATAATTCTCAACAGTGAATAAATTCACAAGACTTATGTTAAACTGTATGGCACACATAGGGATGTGTAGTTTTACAAACATGGATGTCTGACATACAGTTCTAAATCATAAAAATCAGTAGCTGAGCTTTCCTGTACCACCAGGAAAGATAGACCAATTAGTGACAGATGGGAATGTGAAAATGGGTGTCTAGCCACTTCTGCCATATTAGACATTGAATTTTGGGTAAAATTTAGTGAGAGGAATTACTTGATCTGATTAAAAATCTCTCAGCTGTGTTACAGCTGGTTATCGGGAATCATAACTTTTAAGAAGTTATACAAACTACTACAAAAGGTCCCGAAAGACATTTACTTTACCAACTTTCTTGCCATCTAACCATTGCAGAGATAGGGCATTAGATACAAACAGGGCCTCTTGGTAGTTATTATTTTTTAAATTAATCTTTTGCAACCATCATCCACAGTTTACCCAGCAGGTCACTAGACTAGGTGCTCTGTACCAGTTAGGACGGTTAATTTGCACAACCTATATAATTCTCCACTGAAGCAGATATATACAAAATATGAGCTTTTTTGACAAGAATACTGGAGATTTGAGTCAATTTTTGTGGTCTTCTGATAGCAAAGTGCCATCAGGTTAGAAGCACCAACCCATTTTCACACAGAAGATTAATGTTTAGAGTTTATTTAGGAAAGCTATGAACTAGCTGCCCATCTTAAACAGCTGTACAATAACTTGAATACAAAAATTATGTAAGAAAAAATGAGTAAGCGTAGTTTGCTGAATATAAAGGAAATTGTTAAAACCAGACAGTAATAGCTATAAAAGGCACAACTTCCCTTTTCTGATATACACTTGTAAACTTTTTTCAGATTTCCATGCATAAATCTAAAATGTTATCCTAACTATACAGGGGAAAATACACCAAAAAAAAAAAAAAAATCCAGAAAATTTTATCCAGCCAACTATGAAAAGTATGAGCAGAAAGTTCATCAAGCAGATTTTGGGCACTGGTGGTTTAGGTGCCATCCTTCTCTAACAGTGGAGATTACCCCCACATTATTGTTTCTAATTTCCGATATATATCAATTAATGAACTTCACTATCTACTTTCCCATCACTGAAAAAGTGATGACTCAACGCTTCTGCTGCCAAATCTTGGCCCTCTATAAACCACATGTAGTGCATATTTAAAACAAAACAATAAAACAGACAAAAACAAAAAAGAAAAATAAAAGAACAAAACCTCTACAGGACAAATTGATAGTTTGCACAATAAAAGCAATAAATTCAACTTTCTTTAAGGCAATCTTTCTCATTAAGGCAGTCACTTTTGATGAAATAGAAGTTTTTTGATATTTCCATTTGAATATTTTGGCATCTGATTGGTAATGATTTCGGCTAACATCTCTGGAAATTCAATACTCATGGTCTTATCCAAAAATGTCTGGAAGCAATACTTAAGGAGATTTTCAACCACCTGCAAGAGAAGATATAGTAATGATTAGGTTTCAAAACTGAGCAGTAGGAACATCTCGTGTCTGCTGGCCTCTATTTTTTTTTTTTTAAATATCTTACCTAGAATACACCAGTCTCCACTGGAATTCTCCAGGTGAAAAATTTAGTTAAGTAAAAAAAACCACTTAAGTACAAAAGACATTTTAAATTCCTTAAATTGTATGTAGAATTATATGGAATTAAGTGTTTCATGATGAACTGTAGTACCATAAAATATGAAGGGCATATTAATTCTAATTCAATAGATTAATTATACAAAAAGAGGGAATTCTACCTTTTTAAAAATAGTGTGATTAAATTCTGTAATAATGTGGTAATTTTATGTGCACTTGACTAGATGAAATGTTTCATAATTGGCCTTAGAAAAAATGTGTGCAAAACAAATTCACAAATTAAACCATCACCAAAATCCATGAAATGGGGGGAATAAAAACTATTGGTGTATAATTATATACACTAATCAAAACATACTTTATGTCCCTGAAAATTCATCTTATAATTGGCTTTATGTTTGATACTTACATCATGCATGGAGTCCAAGAATTTTGTCAGGTGATAAAACCGTTGCCAGTTCTGACTGGAGTTTCCTTCCCTCTTGACAATTGCTCTTCCTAGCTCTTTGATGTAGGTCATTCTAATTTCATCAAATAGCTCTTGGCTTTTCAAACCTTCCTTAGGAACTAGAAAGGTTAAGATGGAGTCAATTGTAGAATTTTCTTACTAGAACTTTTCATAATGCACGTAGGGCATTTAATAGCACACTGCATGGCTTATATTATCTATGTATTCTTTATGCATTCTAAAATATAAGCATTTTGAAAGGATTATGAAACTACAGCCGAGAGAGAATATGGGATAATACAGAATTGGAGGACTTAACCTTGGGTATATCACTTGGTTTCTCATCTATAAAATGGAACTGGTGATGACATCTTCCTCTCTAGGTCACAAAGCTATTTTGAAGTGCAGATGAAATAATATAGTGATTATTTAGTTAACTTTGGCTGTCATTCTGCACTTGAATTTAATTCTAGTTTCGAGATAGAAGGCTTCAACAAGAGTGTTTACCAGTTATATCTTACAATATCTGTGATAAACAGTTAATTAGAACTTTGAAATCAGCATGCAATATTTTTTAATGTGTTAACATACTGAGTTGATATGATTCTAATATAAAAAGAAATGTAGTTTTTATGTAGTCAAGATATGAGAATAGCTCATGGATTCTGGATTGTAAAATTGGCATAAAATCATTTTTGTGTATATTACTCTTCAAGAATTGATACTAGGAAGGAGAACAGTGAACAGAGGGTTAATCATGGTTTCACTTAATCTTGCAGAGATTATGTCTTTTGTAGGGTGCTACATTTTTCAAAGTGTGCTCCTAGGAATACGGGTTCTGTGTCAACAATGGTTAGAGGGAAAAAGGATTTGGTGGTCAAAATTTAAGAAAAGCTACATGTTTAATACAAAGTTATGCAGACTTTTTTTTAAAAAAAAAAGATGACCGGGGCCTGCCCGGTGGCGCACTGGATAGTGCGCCGCTTGGGAAGCGCGGCGGCGCTCCCGCCCGAGGGTTCGGATCCCACATACAGACCGGTTCCCGCTCACTGGCTGAGCGAGGCGCGGGGGCAACGCCGAGGGTTGCGATTCCGTTGCCGGTCCCCGGTCCAGTACGGGGGCGACACTGAGGGTTGCGATCCGTTGCCGGACACGGAAAAAGACAAAAGACAAAAAAAAAAAAAAAAAAAAGATGACCGGTAAGGGGATCTTAACCCTTGACTTGGTGTTGTCAGCACCATGCTCACCCAGTGAGCTAACCGGCCATTCACATATGGGATCCGAACCCGTAGCCTTGGTGTTATCAGCACCACAGTCTCCCGAGTGAGCCACAGGCCGGCCCAGACTTCTTAATTCAGGAATTCTCAGAGATATTATTATGCCCTCTCCAGGGAGGGGAGTACATTGTTTCCCAAATTTATCTTCACTGCTATTGACATTTTAGAAAATGCTTGTATAGAGGAAAAGCAGTGGATTTAGGAGTGAGAATTCTCTATTTATTTCTTACTTGCCATGTGGACTTGCGTATAACCTTCCCGAACCTCTGTTTCCTGCTGTCTTTCTCACTGGATTGTGATTAGAATTAGACCAATGAATATGTATGAAGATGTTTTCATTCCATAAAGCATTACTTGGCACTTCTAAGATGTCAGTATTAATGCAGAAATGAAGATCATTTAGTCAGGAGTGGTAAGAGCATACCATGTTAAAAATGGGTTGACTTGATATATTACTGTATTACAGATAATCTAATTATTACAAAATTTTAAAATAGTGATTGCTTATTTATACATCTTTTTTTCCTGCTGGTTAGTCCTAATTCTAAAAATAATTATGGGTGAGGCACTATTCAATAGCTATATTTAAAAGATCTCATCCATCTCAAATGTCTGGGTTAATGACTCCCACCCCCCCAATTTTTTAATGTTAAAATCACTAGCATTACATCCACTTCAGGCCTTTGGGAGTAAGTACAGTCTGTTTTTCCCCTCCTGCTATGAAAACTGGACAACTAGTTTCAGAGACTAGACAACAAGCAGTGCATGATTATGATCCTTGGGAAAAGGGAAACAAATCAGGTGGTTCAGGAACAAGAAGTCTTAATTCTAGGCTTTTTTTTGACCTGGTAGCAATTGTCACACTGCATTGTAAGGAAAATGGAACCCAGAGTCCAGCAATCTTGCTGGGTTGAGGAGAAAGAGATTGAAGTTTGGAGAGGCCAAAGCAACTAGAATTTGTGGGTTAGAGAAATGGAAGAGGAGGAGGTATACAAAGAAAGGGTTCCATAAATCCTCTTTGAGTCTTTGGCTGAATACAGATTTGTGCATACTTGAGGTGAAATCCCATGAGGCCACCCAAGAACAACTTCTGATGAAAGAAAAATAATTCACAGAGCTCATCCAGAGCTCGGAATCATTTTCTTTCCTTGTGGTCAGAGTGGAGAGATCTCATTAAATAAACAGGGCATTCAGTAGAGACCTACGCAGGGTCACATCTTAAAAGTAAGGCTAACTTAGTCCTAGAAAAAAGGCTCCTCTAGACCAGTGGTTCTCAAATGGGAGGGAGGAATTTTGCCCCTAAGGGGACATTTGGTGATGTCTGTAGATCTATTTGGTTTTCATTGTCTTTAGTAAGAAGACATAATATTAAATGACATGTTTGCATCATCGAATAATAGCTTAAGAATACATGAAGCTGAAACTAAAAAGAGAAACAGACAAATCCACAATTACAGTTGGAGTTATGAACACCTTTCTCTTAGTAATTGATAAAACAATTAGATAAGTAAGAATATACAAGATTTAAGTAACACTATCAAGTAATTTGACTTAATTGACATTTATAAAATACTGTACCCAAGAATACATTCTTTTCAAGTATACATGGAACATTTATCAAAACAGGTCATAATCTAGGACACAATACAAGTCTGAATAAATTTAGGAGGATTAAATCAAAGAATGTTCTCTGACAAAAATGAATTTAAAATAAAAGTCAATACAAATATATCTGGAAAAATCCCAGAATGTTTGGGATTTAACAACATACTTTTAAGCAATCCATGGATCAAAGAAGACATCATGAGAAAATTTAAAATCTTTTGTACTGAATGAAAACACAAACTATCAAAATGTGTGGGATGCTACGAAAATGGTGTATAGAGGGCAATTTATAGCATTAAAAGCTTGTGTTACGAAAGTTTCAATTATCTAAGTCTCCACCTTAAACTATAGATGGTCCCAGACTTACGATGGTTCTGCTTAAAATTTTTTGACTTTACGATGGTGCAAAAGTGATGTACATTCCAGTAGAAACCATACTTTGAGTCCCCATACGACCATTCTGTTTTTAACTTTCAGTACAGTATTCAATAAATTACATGATATCCAACACTTTATTATAAAATAGGCTTTATGTTAGATGATTTTGCCCAACTGCAGGCTAATGTAAGTATCCTGAGTATGTTTAGGTAGGCTAGGCTAAGCTTTGATGTTCAACAGGTTTGGTGTATTAAATGCATTTTCAGTTTATAACATTTTTAAGTTATTAAAGGGTTTATCAGGATGTAACCCCATCATTGCAAGTCAGGGAGCACATGTAGTATAGGAACAGCAAATTAAACACAAGAAAAATGGTAAGAGGGAAAGGATAAAGAGTAAAAATCAATAACTAACAACATGAATATACAACAAAGTCAATACAAAGCTGGTTCTATGAAAACATCAGTAAAACTGAAAAACCTTTGATAAAGAAAAAATGCAAGAATTTACCAAGTACCAATGTCAGGAATGAAAGGGGAAAGCACTTGAGATACCAGAGCCATTAGAAGGATATTAAGGGAATATTATGAATAACTTTACTCAAATATATTCAATTTTTTTCCTTGAAAGATGTAACCAATAAATCTCACTCAAAGATAATTAAATATCTAGTAAAAATTTGATGAACTTATTGTTGAAAATCTTACCAAAAAAAAAAAAGCTCCAAAATCAAGATGACTTCACTGATACCAGACACATAAGGAAAAAATACAAAATTATCACAAAACCATAACAACATATTATAACAAAGCTATAAACTATATTCCTCATGGATTTAGCTGTGAATATAGCTCGCAAAATTTTAGCACATTGAATTCAGCTGTATATAAAAAGGATAGTAATCTCATGACCAAGTAGGATTTATCACAGGAATGCAAAGCTGGTCAAACATTTGAAAATCAAAAAACTGTATTTCACTATCTTAGGAGAGTAAAAATGAAAAACTGTATGATCATTTTGATGCATAGGACAAAAAAGCATATGCCAAAATAAACATTCTTGTTTTTGCTATTATGAATAATGCCACTATGAACATGATTAGAGAAATGCATGTTAAGTTAAAAGATATAACTACACTCTCTAAAATGGCAATAATAAAGACAATACCAAGTGCTGGCAAGAATGTAGAGAAAGTGGAACTCATACATTCCAGTGGAAATCTAGAATAACTAGACAGAAAATCAGCAAGTATACAGAAAACTTGAACAACTCTTTTTTTTTTTTTCTTTTTTTGTCTTTTTTACTGACCGGTAACGGGATCGCAACCCTCGGTGTCACGCCCGTACTGGGGACCAGCAACGGGCTCGCAACCCTCGGTGTTGGGCCTGCACTGCGCTCAGCCAGTGAGCGGGAACTGGTCTCATCAGCTCTTATAAATCAACTTGACCTAACCGACATTTGTAAAACTCTACTCAACAACAGCAGAATAAAAGTATTTTTCAAGTGCTCATGGAACACGCAGGATAGACTATATACAAGGGCCCATAAAAAAGGTCTCAGAAAACTTAAACTTGAGTTATAATCATTCAATGTAGTCTCTCACTTCAATGGAATTAAATTAGAAATGAGCAACAGGAAGAAATGTGGTAAATCCCCCAATATTTAGAAATTAAACACACTTGTAATGGCTAATGGGTCAAAGAAAAAAATCAGAAAGGAAGTTAGAAAAATGTATGGAACTGAATGAAAATGAAAATATATCAAAGTTTATAGCCTGAAGTTAAAGTAGTACAGGTTGAACATCCCTAATCCAAGAATGCAAAATCTGAACTGCTCCAGTGAGCATTTCCTTTTACCTTCATGTTGGAGCTCAAAAAATTTCGGATTTTGGAACATTTCAGATTTTTGATTTTCAGATTAGGGATGCTCAACTGATATGTATTCTTCAAATGTTCTAAAATCTGAAAAAATCCTACAAAACCTGAAACACTTTTGGTTCCAAGCATTTTGGAAAAGGGATACTTAACCTGTATGGAGGAAAATTTATAGCTTTAAACATGAATATAAGAAAAGAAGGAAAATCTCTGATAATGGAAGCTTCCACCTTAAACTAGGAAAAGAGGAAAAAATTAAACTAAAAGCAAACAGAAGCAAAGTAATAATAACCAGAGTGGAAACGAATGAGATAGAAAACAGAAGAATAGAGAAAATCAAATGAAACAAAAAAATTGGTTCTTCAAAAAGATCAACAAAACTGATAAATGTTTAACTAGACCGACTAAGAAAAAAAGAGAGAAGACACAAATGATCACAGTCAAGAATGAAAGAGGGGACACCACTATGGATCCTACAAAATTAAAAGGCTTTTATTATGAGTAACTTTATGCCTAAGTTGGACAATTCAGACAAAATGGAAAAATTCATAGAAAGGCACAAATTACAAAGCTAAATCAAGGAAAAATTGAATTACAGTATGCACCTATAACAAGTAAGGAAATGTAGTTAGTATTTTAAAATCTTCCCATGAAGAGATCAGACCCAGATGGCTTCACTGGTGGAATCTATCAAATATTTAAAGAATAAATCTGATCAATACTATACAAACTCTTTAAGAAAATAGAGAAGAGAATACTTCCCAACATATACTAAGAGGACAGTTTTACCCTGATAATAAAGCCAGAAGAAGATAGCACAAGAAAAATCCTTCATAAACAGACATACAAAAATGATTAATAAAATATTAGCTAAACAAATCCAAAATATATTTTTTAAAAAAGATTATACACCACAATCTAGTCAGCATACTATGTATGGCTCACAAGTCATTTTAAGCCAGCTGCTTGATTTTGTAAATAAAACTGTATTGGAACACAGGTATTTATAATTGTACATATATTCATTTAAATACGGTACATAGCTGCTTTCTTGTTACAACAGCAGAAGTGAGGAGTTGTAACACGGCTCACAAAGCCTGAAATACTTACCTTCTGTCCCTTTACTGAAGAATATTTGTGGAACCCTGCTCTGTAGTATAGTTATTTTTTGAATAGAAGATTTGCTGGTCTCTCCACTTCTCCATAGCTGGAAGTCCCACCCCCTCTCAACAAATGGAAATTGAAAATTAAAAAATTCCATTTAATTAGTATCAAAAAGCATAAAATACTTAGGGATAAAGAGGCCTGTATACTGAAAATTATAAAGAAAACCTAAATACATGAAAAGATATATCATGTTCATGGATCAGAAGACTCAAAATTATGATGTTAATCATTTTCAAACAGATCTATAGATTCAATGCTATCCTAATAAAAATTCCAACAGACTTTTTTTGTAGAAATTGTAAAGCTGATTATAAAATATACGTGGAAATGCAAATAAAGTAGAATATCTAAGATAACACTTTGGAAAAGAATAACAGAATTGGGGAATTCATATTGCCTGATTTCAAGACTTACTGTAATGTTCTTGTAAGATACCATGTTATTAGCATAAATATAGACATGTAGATCACTGGAAAAGAATAGAGAGTCTGGAAGTAGATGCATACATAAACAAACAATTGGTTTTCTACAAAATTATTGAAAGTAATTCAATAGGGAAAAGACAGTCCAGTTCTAAACAATTGGATTTGGAAAATAAATGAAGCTTATCCCTGACCTTGCAACATATATAAAAATTAACTTGAAATGGATCATATACTTAACCATATGAGCGGAAACTACAAAATATATAGCAGAAAACACATAGTAGAAAATCTTTTTAACATTGGTTTAAGCAAAAAGTTCTTAGTACACAAAGACATGAACCATAGAATAAAAAATGGACGAATTGGCCTTTATCAAAACTATCAACTTTTGCTCTTTGAATGACCCTTTTAAGAAAATGTATATGCAATCCATAGACTGAAAGAAAACATTTACAAAACATGTATTTGATAAAGGGCTTATATCCAGAGACTGTAAAGAATTCTTATAACTCAACAGTAATGTAAGCAATTCAATAAAAAATGGGCAAAAGATTCAAAGAGGCACATGACCAAAGAAGAAATACAGATGGCCCATAAGTCCATGAAAAGATGCTTAACATCTTTAACCATTAGAACAGCTATAATGAGGGCCGGCCCAGTGGCGCACTGCTATAGTGCGCCACTTGGGAAGTGCGGCAGCGCTCCCGCCGAGGGTTCGGATCCCACATACAGACTAGTTCCCGCTCACTGGCTGACCGAGGCGCGGGAGCTACACCGAGGGTTGCGATCCCGTTGCCGGTCCTAGTCCGGTACGGGGGGCGACACTGAGGGTTGCGATCCGTTGCCGGACACGGAAAAAGACAAAAAGGAAAAAGGAAAAAAAAAAAAAAAAAAAAAAAGAACAGCTATAATGAAAGAGACTGACAGTACCAATGTTGAGGAGGATACGGAGCAACTCCTAAGTCTCGTACATTTCTGGTGAGTGTTACAGCAATTGTGGAAAAGTTTGGCAGTTTTTAAAATAAATTTAAACATATATTTGACATGCCCCAGTGATCTCACACCTTGGTATTTACCCAAGAGAAATGAAATATATGTCCATATCCGTATTGATTTTTATCTGTTTGATTTATTAATTTGTGAGATTACTATAAATACAGTGAGATTTTAACCATAAGATTTTCTAAATATTCCTGTAGTTGTATGAATTTTTTGCTTTATGTAGTTGTAATCTATTTTCCCGGTGAATAGAATGCTTAATGTAATAAGTATCTTATATGTAGAATTGTTTTTTTGCCTTAAAGTCTGTTTTTTTTTTTTTTTTTTAATACTAATGTAGCTGCTTTAGTTTTCTTTGGTTAAAGCAGGGTCAGTAAAGTATGTTCTATGGGCCAAATCCTACCTGCAGCTCATATTTGTAAACAAAGTTTTATCGGAACACAGCCTGTTCCGTTTAAGTATTGTCAGTGACTGCATTCATGCCACAAGGCAGAGCTGAATTACTATTACAGAGGCTGTACAAAGCTGAAAACATTTACCATCTCATCCTTCACAGAAAAAGTTTGCCATCTCTTGGGTTACATTATACGTGGATATACTTCTGCCTTTCAATGTCTTTATTTAGATATATCTCTTGAAAGTAGCATAAAGGTAGATTATTTTTTAAATCCAGTTTTTTATTTAGCTTACAGCCTTAGAGCATTCAGTCTATCTCTACATCTAATGAAATTAATGATATGTTTGAATTTATTTGTACTACCTTTTTGTACTATCTTTTATGTTACCTTCTCTTATCATGCCCTGTGTATGCTTTTTTCCCCCTCTTCTCATATATCTTTCATTCTTTTAGATTTTTTCTTAAGCCCTTCCCCGCCTTTCCACTCACAATAGTTTGGTAATTTTACACGCTCTATTTCTAGTTGTTATTCTTGAAATTTAAACATTCATTCTTAACTTACTAAGCTCCCCTTTGGGCATATGTTGTGTTTTTTTTTTTTTTTTTTTTTTTACCCCCAAAAAAATTTTTTTTTTTTTTTAAATTTAAACATTTTTTTTTAACTTTCAAACCCCCCCTTTGGGCAATTTTTTTTTTTTTTTAAATTTAAACATTTTTTTTTAACTTTCAAACCCCCCCTTTGGGCAATTTTTTTTTTTTTTTAAATTTAAACATTTTTTTTTAACTTTCAAACCCCCCCTTTGGGCAATTTTTTTTTTTTTTTTTTTTTTTTTTTTTTTAACCCCCAAAGACATTATTACTATTATTTCATACACATAGTTAGTTTAAAAATAGCTACATATTTACCACTTTTTTGTTCTTTATTACTTCTTAAAGATGGGATTACTTTCCTTTAGTCTAAGCACAGTAGTCCCCCATTATACAGGGTTTCACTTTCCGTGGTTTCAATTACCTGGTCAACTGTGATCCAAAAACAATAACATGGAAAATTCCAGAAATAAGAAATTCCTAAGTTTTAAATTAGTTTTCAATAGTAGCCTAACACTATGTCACAATGCCTATGTCATTCAGCACACTTAATCTTATCATAGGCATTTTATCATCTCACATCATCACAAGAAGGGTAAAGTACGATACAGTAAGCTATTCTGAGAGACCACATTCACATAGCTTTTATTACACATTATAATTGTTCCATTATCACCTATTGTGTTGTTATTCTTGTACTGTGCCTAATTTATAAATTAAACTTTATCGTAGGTATGTATGTATAGGAACCACCATAGTGTATATAGGGTTTGATACTATCTCTGGTTTCAGGCACCTACTGCGGATCTTGGAACATATGTCCCTCAGATGGAGGGTGGAAGGGACTACTGTATTTTAAAATATTTTTTTAGTGAGTATCTTAATTTTTTAAAAAAATTATTGGTATATTTAGACCATTCAAATTAAAAGTGATTGTTGGTATAGCTGGATTAATATCCACCACATTTGTAACTGTTTTCTACTCATTGTACTTGCTCTTCATTTTTTTTTTTTTATCTTGTCCTCTTTTTCTGCCAGCATTTGGTGTTGTCAGTGTTCTGGGTTTGGCCATTCTAATAGGTGTGTAGTGGTATCTCACTCCTTTAGTTTTCATTTCTCTGATGACATATGATGTGGAGAATCTTTTCATATGCTTTTCATCTGTATATCTTTCTTTCGTGAGGTGCCTGTTAAGGTCTTTGGCCCATTTTCAGAATCAGGTTGTTTGTTTCTTACTGTTAAATTTTAATAGTTCTTTATCAGATTTGTCCAGACCTTTCTTTTCTAGTTGTTGAAAATGCTACATTTTTACTAATATAGATAAGATACTTTGTATATAAACTGAAGTTTATATATTAATAGCCTTATCTAAACTTTCAGGATTGTTTTATAAACTCTTGTTGCTGTTTTCTAGATAGAATATCTCTGTCCAACAATCCACCTCCAATGCTGCATTAACTAATTCTTCAATAGTAATTAAGCACACCTGTTCTAGAATGTATCTTTTTCTCCCATAATGTCTTATACATGGCAGTACTCATTATGTAACTAAATTTTTTTTTTTTTCCTTTTTGTCTTTTTTCGTGACCGGCAACGGATCACAACCCTCAGTGTCTGGCCACGGGATCGCAACCCTCGGTGTTGCTCCCGCCCCTTGCTCAGCCAGTGAGCAGCCGGTCTGTATGTGGGATCCGAACCCTCGGCGGGAGCGCCACCGCACTTCCCAAGCGGCGCACTATAGCAGTGCGCCACCGGGCCGGCCCCGTAACTAAATTTTTTGACCAAGTAACAGTGCAGTAGAGAAACAT
Source organism: Galeopterus variegatus (assembly GCF_000696425.1). Taxonomy (NCBI): domain Eukaryota; kingdom Metazoa; phylum Chordata; class Mammalia; order Dermoptera; family Cynocephalidae; genus Galeopterus; species Galeopterus variegatus. The sequence continues at coordinate 805,085 of NW_007726267.1, read as the reverse complement.
AATCATTATAGTCGGCTTGCTTTCTTCACGTCTCATGTAGTGATGTGATAAAAAGGAGGAAGAAGAAACAAGTTTGCACAAATTCTGATCCAACAGAGAACTCTGTGTGGGCTCATATATCTCTCTCTTTCTACTACACTTTTTGGTCTTATTAGTCTTGGTATCACTGAGCATGCCTTTCTAAAATTTTATGAAAATCATTTGACTGGCAGGAAATAGTAGTAGTAGTAGTATAAACATGTTTCTAGACTTTTATATTTCATACTTTTGACATATTTAGAAGTGAATTTTAGAACTGATGAACAGGTGTTCTACCAACCTGAAGAAAGCAGCAGTAAGGTTTTCATACAGAGATACTCCTCATAAGACACTTGAAGCCTCTGTAACTCAGATGAAACAAATAGCATATGTTTACATTGTTCATACATGCAGGGTAGAGCCATTCTCTGCCTGTGAAAGACAAATATCAGTGTTTCAGTTAGATAGAAATCTACTAATTTCAAAAAAATGTACATTTTTGTTTTGCAGATCTGTGAACTCTTAATAAAGGAAAGCATAACTATTGCTATTAATGCTAATTCCATATAGACTCACAATTTCAGAGAACTTTCCTTAAAATTGTTCCTCAGCCTACAGTATCTTTACACTGTAGACATTACTTTTCTATCATGCATGCCATTTATTGTTTTATTTACTTAAGTGTTTAGAATTTGTTCTTACAGAATTTATTAGCAGTTGTACATTTGAATCAAAGTTTATCATTTGAATATGGCCAATTAGACAACACAGTTTTAGAGCCTACCCACTTGAGAAAGGTATTTTTTTCCCCACAACATTCCATCCTAAAGACAACCATGTGTGATATTATTTATAGTTATGTAAAGGTCCACAACTAGAACTTGATGCTAGACTTTCTGATATCCAAAATCTGCCTCTGACAGACATGTGACTGAATATCCTTTTAACTAAAAGTATCAAATCAGTTTCTTGATTATGATTCTCAGTCATTATCACATCTACAATTTCTATTGATCTCTAAAGTTTCCTGACTTTTGAAATGACACTAAGAGCCTAAAACTGTACCCAGTTCATGGCTTTTAAAATACTTTAATATCTTTTTTTTTTTTTAAGTTTCTGACAGAAAGTGATTTTAGACTCAACAGAAAGAAAAAAATTATTTTTCTCTACTGAAGATGTGGTTTACTTCTTTATATGATAAAATAAATTAGATATGAATTGTATGTTGCCCAAGTGATCACAGAGGAGTTCCCATGGCTCTTCAAAATTAAAATCTGCTCTTACCAAAGAGGCATCTTCTCAATCCCCTAACAGTAATTAAGCACTCCTTTTCTGGGATATATCTTTTTCTCCTTTAGTTTCTTATACATGATTATATTCCTCATATAACTGAACATTGCAACAAAGTTACAGTTTAGTAAAGTACAGTAAAAACATTGTGGTTGGCTGTAAAAAAACAAAAAGTACTTTTCACAACATTCTGACCCAAGGACAACCAAGAGAGTCTGTTTTATAGCTACCCATAAGGTCAGAACTTCAATGTATACTTGCTGACTCCCAAAATCTGCCTATCCCAGACACCAGAGTAGTATGGAAACACAGTGGGCTAAGAAAAAAGAGGTGGAGGCCTACATAAAGACACAAGAATGAGAAGTGAGAATGCCCTCCTCAAAACTATTTTTCCTATAGCCATCTATTCTCCAAAACAGCTGAACACCAAGTAATAATAATACTTTAACAAGGCAAAATCTTTAAAAAGTACTCTTCTGTATCCCATAATGAAAATGAAACTACATAAATTTGTTCAGAAAAATTTCTATAATTCCCACTTGTAAGGAATGTATGTGGCATGATCAAGTTGTGCTGTACTGCTTAAATCTGAATTTGAGTGCCCTAGTAATAAAAACTCTGAATTAAATTACTTCAGTTTTATAAATGAGAAGGATAAGTTGGTGTTTCATATAAAATCTCTGTTCATGATTTAATCCCAATTAAATGACTTCAAACTGCTTATTAGAAAGTGACTATAAACAGTAAACACTGGCAATACGAAATTTTTTAAAAAGCATGGTTGAATTCTGAAATGAGTAACAATGATTTCAGTGTCCAGATAAACCATATGTATTTACCCATTAACTTAAAATTGGATCAAACAACCTAATCTTGTTACATTGTGATATAGTGGTTTGAACAGACTTCTTTTTGGCAGTAGTCAAGATGACTTCTTTCTTGTGTCAGTGTGGTCTGGCCAAGCACATGGTTAGTACCTATAGCTAAAGGCTGAGCTATGAGCCTATCAATTTTAAATTAACTAGTAAATACATTTGGTTTATATGGAAACTCAAGACATTGTGACTTATGGCCCTATCTGTTTCATTCATATGCTTCATCATGTTGCTTCTCACTATGAAGCCTGCTCCTTCTCTTAGAAGTCTCAGCTCAAATGATAACTCCTCCAAGAGGCCATTAGCTACCTTATCTCAAATAGACCTCTCTCTAGTAAAAACTCTAACATAACTGAAATTATTTTATTTATTTGGTGGTTATCTGTGTCTCCTCCACTAACATGTAAGCAACTAAAGGTCAGGAACCTTATTTGTGTTATTCTCTGCTACAGACATGTACTAGGCACATAGTAGCAGTATAATATTTGTTGTTACCCTCTAATCCATTCTGGTTTCTTTCTGCTCCTAGAATAAAATCTAAACTCTATTTCATGGCTTACAGGATTCTGCTTATCTTTGCCCCTGTTCACTTCTCTAAGCTCATATTATATCCTCGGTGGCCGTCTCTCAATTCCTAACACATCCCAAGCTTGTTTCAAGTCTTTGCACTTGTTTCTTCTGCTTGGAATGCCCTACCCTTTCACATAGGTTGTTCGTTTGTACCATTTAATGCTCAGCTACTTGAAGAGGCCTTCTGTAGTCAGAAAATCTAAAGTATTAGCACAACCCCCCCACCCCAGTCACACTATCCTATCATGGCTCTATGAAATGATTTTGGTCATTTATTTGCATTCCCCTATCAGAATGTTAACAAGGGCCTCACCTATTTTATTCACTAATATCCTAAGCTCCTAAAATAGTGCCTGGCCCTTGGTAAGCACTCAAATATCATTGAATGAATACAGTGCTGGATAAGTATCACCAATGGAGAAACACCAAGTTTAACTTATTAGTTCAGCCAGGATTTTTGATAGTTTTCTATACTGCTAGCCTAGTAGCGGGAAACCTGAATCTGTGCTTTAGGTAGTTCTCATTTATCCTTAAGATGTGTGGCCTTGGAATTACCTCACCATCTGCAACTTCTTGCACACTGCCTAAGAATCTCTTTAAAAATATCAGGGACTAGTTATCATCCACTCCGTACTAAAACATTTAACAATAATGGGAGCTTACTATATTGTAAGTCAGGCCCTTCCATTTAACACTCAGCTCAAATACATGCTTTTCTATAACTCCTACTCATTATTTTTATACCTGGCACACCCAACAGAAAGTATGTTTGCTATATTGTCATAGAATGTCTCTTTAGACTGTCCTCAGTGGTCTCAAGTCTCCTTTTCTCTTTCCTCCAAATATCCCATGTTCAACAGTTAGTGTTAATTTCCAAACTCCTTGGCACTCTGAAGACATTTCAGGTTGTCACTGTTAACTCTTAGTGTAGTACTCAGTTCAGAAAACAAACTACTAATAATGAATTTACTCACACAGAGACTGTTATTTTACTAATGTGTTTTAAGATTTCAGTAATCTCAGTAATTTTCTTGAGCCCTTATCAATAACACCCAGAGCTCACAATTAAGGAAATCTCCATCTTTTTTCACATAGACACAAATCTTCATTTTTTACTCTTCTCAGACCATGGGTGTATGTGTATACTCCCTGTTTACATTCTAATAAAGGAGATACGCTATGGGCACAAAAAGTAGTGTTACAGGTAGGAAATGAGAAGAACTAGGGATATAGAACAGAGAGGTCATGAATCTGGTGATGTGAACACCATGAACTGAAGGTATGTTTGAAGAATGGATCAGCTGAGTGGGAGCAAAGATTTGTGTGGAGGAGAAAAAGAAAGAAAGTGAGGCCTGGAAAGCCTGAAACCATGCAGGCTATGCACTGGGTGATCAGTGAGGTGATACTGAAGACATCTGCATGTTGGGGAGATACGTGATATGATCAGAACTGTGCTTGAGGAAGGAAACATTAGCCAGCACAGTGAAGGATACATTGGAGATGAAAACAACTGAGGAAACAATTGCAATGAGGTAAGGGGGAATAGGCATCTGAAATACTTCACAGATAGAGACGTAGGCCTGGAGCATCTGTATCGATATCTCCTCTCCCTCAGCCTAGATGTTCTCATCTGTGATTCTTTCTACTGAATCCATAGGAGTTTTATTATGCACCTTTTCCTTTCTAGAATAAGATTATATAATTAAAACAGTATCACAGTAAGATTCCTCGTTACTTGCCAGAGACTTTACTGACCTCAGAGATGCCCACTGTTTAAAAAATATCCTTAAACATGCCCTGGGACGGTAATAATGACACATGCACATTTGCTCTACATTACAGTTGGCCTGTCCCAAGTATTGATAAACAACTCTATTTCAAGTTTGCCCAGTTCCTAGATACCTGGTAGAATTGATTCAGTCCTAGTTTTCACAACAGCAGTCAATCAGGAAAACATGAGCTGGTTAAAAATATCCTGTGAATACAGGGAAAATGACTCACATATGACTTACTCATTAATAATCAGATCAGGAGCAAAACACAGCAGGTTTGAACTTGACTGTTTATATGATCTCCACCCCAGGGCAAATGCCATGAGAAACATCCATGAGTATTGCAGTAGGGTCATTTGGTCATCCAGGTGTAAGTTTCTGAATCCTGAATTAAGAGAAATAAAGGTGTGAGACAGTACTTTAATTGCCAAAGAGAAGATCATCTCTATGGAAACTGCCAAAGGGCAGTTTGATCAATTAGCTTTGTTTTGGGGGATTCCTAACAGGTAAAGAAAATGAGACACAAAGTGAACACAGTTTTCCTTTGTCATCTGACATATGAAGACAGAAGCCCTCAGTGCTTTCTAACAGAATTTAATGTAAGAAAACTCAGAGTAGCCAGTTTTTGTCACTAGTTGCCTATTTAAGTACACATGAACTAAATAGTAATATAGAAAGCCAAGAGTTCTAGCTTAGGACATTAATCAATGAATTTCAACTTAAAAACTTGCTCTGATACTTACCTCTTTCTCCCTATTCTTGTTCTGTCCTTAGTTATTTGTGTGAACATTCCAACAGGAAAACTTTCATTTAAAACCATCTTAAAAATTAGACTAAAATTTACATTCAATGTGTAGCATTTCATTTAGTGAAAAGTTAAAATAATTTTACTTTAGTACATTTTGACAGAGAGTCAACATATCTGATGATTACCAGTTTTACAAACAACATGATTTTTATTTTTTTAATTTTTTTTATTTTTTTTGTCTTTTGTCTTTTTTCCGTGTCCAGCAACGGATCGCAACCCTCAGTGTTGCCCCCGTACCGGACTGGGGACCGGCAACGGGATCGCAAGCCTCGGTGTTGCTCCCGCGCCTCGCTCAGCCAGTGAGCGGGAGCAGGTCTGTATGTGGGATCCGAACCCTCGGACGGGAGCGCCGCCGCGCTTCCCAAGCGGCGCACTATCCAGTGCGCCACCGGGCCGGCCCAAACAACATGATTTTTAAAAGTGAGATACTGAAGGAAAACAAAATGGAATGTGGTGTACGGCCATATCACCCTGAATGTGCTTGATCTCATCTGATCTCAGAAGCTAAGCAGGGTCAGACCTGGTTAGTACTTGGATGGGAAACAAGTGGAATTTGTAGAAATATTACACATTTTCTTCCCCTAGACTTCAGTATAAAAGGATTTTTTTGTGTGTGTGTGACTGGTAAGGGGATCGGAACCCTTGGCTTGGTGTTGCCCACACCGCGCACCAGCCATCCCTATATAGGATCCAAACCCGTGGTGGGAGCGCTGCTGCACTCCCAGCACTGCACTCTCCCGAGTGAGCCACGGGGTCGGCCCTGTATAAAAGGAATTTTGAACAAGTCTTGTAACTCTAGTTCTTTTTTTTTTTTTTTTCCTTTTTCGTGTCCGGCAATGGACCACAACCCTCAGTGTTGCGCCCGTACCGGATCGGGACTGGCAACGGGATCGCAACCCTCGGTGCTGCGCCCACCCCTCGCTCAGCCAGTGAGCGGGAACCGGTCTGTATGTGGGATCCGAACCCTCGGCGGGAGCGCCACCGCGCTCCCAAGTGGTGCACTGTAGCAGTGCGCCACCGGGCCGGCCCGTAACTCTTAGTTCTTACATTACATCATCCTATCTGAAATTACTATGATATGGGTAATGGTCTGAAAGGAGCAATGTAAAGTTTTATTATAGACTCCTCGCTTGCTCCCCGCTTCTTAGTACCCAAAACTGAGTAAGAGAAACAAGATATACCATAGGATTATAAAAAGCCAGAGTGTTTTTATTCAACTAAATACAAAGGTTTACACTGTAGCTCTGCCCCTCTTTGCATCTTACCTGGTATCGCCTTTGCCCATTTCACTGCTGCAACCACTTGCCGCCCACCTAACATGTTGAGTGTGGACATGATCCTCCAAGTCGTATCTGGAACAGAGCTATCATATCCTGCATATATCACCTCAGGTTCAATGACCTCCAACAGTGACACCAGGGTAGGGGTGAGTTGTAATGATGTAGGAACTACTGTTCTGTTAGCAGGATTTTCAGAAGTTTCTTGTGAGACTCCTGTAGTGGTCTGCTGAATTCCTTTTATCTTTTTCTTTGTTTTTCGAGCTGCAGGTATTAAAAAAATACATTGAAATGAATTTTGTAATGGGAAGGTCTGGGCTACATAGTTATTCAACAGGTATCTTTAATTTCTGAAACTTAATGAAGGAAGAGAAATATTTATTTAGCAATCATGATAAAGCGACATGGAAGAGAAAAAAAGGTTGTTTTTTTTTTCCTGAAAGCCAAAAATCAACAGGAACCCATTCACATTGATTTTTGTCTCACCTCCACTCTAAATGTGAAAATTTCATTGGTTATATAAGACAAATTACTTTTATTATCAAATGAAAGAAAGAATCTGTTTAAGCTTGTAATAGCAGATTACAATCTGTGGTTTAGGGTTGATCTAAATTATGGTAGTATATATAATAAGAGAGCCACATTATTTATACACTTGTACAAAGCCCCCTTCTTATCAGGATAGGAAGATGACATAGCAGGTTGTGTGCAAAACATTGTATTAGTTCTAACAACAGTAAAGTCCACTTTACGTGATAGATACTACTTTTGGGGAGAAGACATTAGGGGAGATGAAAAGAAAAACTACATTTCTCCACATAATTTATCAGTGGGAAATTTCCCTTTTAAAAGGGAGATTTATGCTGATGACTCTATAAAACTAAAGCGTCCATTTTCATATTATATATAAAGTAAGTAAAGTTTTAGCTCTGACTTTGTATAGAACAGTATAATCAAATTACAGTATGGATTCTGTAGAGTTTTTTTTTCCCCTGAAGTTATTTGTTTTAGTGACTAAATAAGAATTACATTATTCTCTTAAAGAGAAAGTACTCAGAGTGCCAAGAAGGGCAAGGAATGTAATTATGAAAGAAAAAATGTACCTGCCTCAGTTATCACGGATACAAAGCATTTTGTAAAGAGAAAATTAAATATAAATCACCTTTTAAGATAATTATTAGATACTTTGTCTCTAAAATGACAAACACATAGTTTGTGGAGGACAGATATGGTGGAGGGAACTATATCTCAATGTCCAGTGTTAGAACAGAAAAAAGCCTGTTGTTTACATTGAATAGAATGGTTCCAGTCTTACTGTACTGTATTCTTTGTTGAATGGGCTACTGAGAAATTTAAGAATTTTAAGTGAACATTTCAAAACAGAGAACAGGATCATGACAACTATTCTAATTTAGTTTATCACGCTCTCTTGGAAGCATGGTATAGTATAGCAGTAACAAGCACAAATCTGAAACAAGCATGTTTGGATTTAAATCCTTGTTCTGCCATTTTGTAGCTGGGTATCTGTCCAAGTTTCTCCATGGCTTAGTTTCCTCATCTGTAAAATGTGCATAATATTAATCTCTACACCTCATAGGGTTGCTGTGAGAAGTAAATCAGTTAAAATATGTAAAATGCTTAGAACAGTTCTGGCACACAGTAAATACCACATAAGAGCTATCATTACCTCAACTTGTAGGAGAATATGTTTTTAGACTATTTTAGATGCAGATAGTAAAACTCTATAGAGAAGAGATAAAATTTAAAAAAGGAAGAGCTCCTATACAGAAAGAAACCCTTTAAACAACCAAAAGTATCTCACTGAAACCCAGATCCCAAATCATGGAATGTACTTTGTTGACGATGTAAAAGAGAACATGCATGCTCCAAATCAATACATTGAAAAAGAACTGTAAAAAACCTCAATTAGGGCCAGCCCGGTGGCGCACTCGGTAGAGTGCGGCACTTGGGAGCACAGCGGCGCTCCCGCCGAGGGTTCGGATCCCATATAGAAACCGGTCCGCTCACTGGTTGAGCACGGTGTGGGCGCGACACTGAGGGTTGCGATCCTGTTGCCAGTCGCGGTACGGGCGCGACACCGAGGGTTGCGATCCCGTTGCCGGTCGCGGTACGGGCGCGACACCGAGGGTTGCGATCCCGTTGCCGGTCGCGGTACGGGCGCGACACCGAGGGTTGCTATCCCGTTACCGGTCACGGAAAAAAAAAGACAAAAAGGAAAAAAAAAAACAAAAACAAACCTCAATTAACCACAATATTAAATGGTCTAGAATGCAAGTTTCTACACTGCATGTTAGAACAAAAACAAAAGGATGTCAAACTGGAAGATTTTTAAAAATAATTTTCTGTGACTCAGTGTATAATTAAATTTCTTACTATTAATTTATAGTCCTAAATGAGAGCACTGATGCTTTTGAATAAAGCTCAAAAAGTGTTAGTGAAGCCAATTGTGTTGTACTGATTAGAGCAAGAAATAGTATTAAGGGGCTGGCCCGGTGGCGCACTGGATAGTGCGCTGCTTGGGAAGCGTGGCGGCGCTCCCGCCCGAGGATTCGGATCCCACATACAGACCGGTTCCCGCTCACTGGCTGAGCGAGGCGCGGGAGCAACACCGAGGGTTGCGATCCCATTGCCGGACACGGAAAAAGACAAAAGACAAAAAAAAAAAAAAAGAAAAAGAAAGAAAAAGAAATAGTATTAATACATTTCCAAAATATCTTCAGCAAGGGTTTGTTAATAGAATAATTTAGTTAAGCAATCATTATTTTCAAGCAATTTAGTTAATAAAATTTTGCTCTATATAAATTCCTGACTCATTGGACCGTTCAGTAGGTTAGCAGTTAGTATTCATTTTCTATAGAAGTGTTTATGAATCTGGTAACTCCACTTCCTCCTTAATAAAGAAACCTTATTTAATTTAAAACATATTAGCACTCAATTATGAGAACATGCTAATGTTATTTAAAGTAAATTTTAAATATGCTAATAATAATAATAATAATAAAATAATACAAGGTAAGAAATCTGATAATACTGTAGCCTACTTGCCTTGCCTATAAGTTCCATTTGACTGTTTTTACAAAAATAAAACTACTTTGGAATTATTATAATGTACCTTAAAATGAAATGAGTATAAAATGGTTAGGTTCATCATTAAAAAACTTATTTGTTCTTAAATGGCAGGCTCTTTAGGCAGTGAAGAAGGCTGCCTTAAAATAAACCTTGAGATTTACTTGGTATGGGACAAAAGTATCAAAATACACCACTTGAAGTATTAAGTTACATTTGCAGAGGGAATTGGGCTCTGAGAGAGCTAGCTCACTTCTTCTTTAAGGCTATCATCAAAAATGCTTGGCTTAGGAGAAGCACTCAGGTGAACAAGAGAATATTTCTAAAGATTGTAAAAAAAAAAAGTGTGAAACACATGGCTCATCTATATCGTTCTTATGTATTATGGCCTGCCAGATATTTCTGGCACACATACATACCTATTCCAAATAAAGGTTTTAACATACTGGGATTAATTCAAAAGAAAAATAAGGCTTTCACACTACCCCCCACCCCCACCCCTGCCACACACCCTAAGAACTTAGATCTTTTAAGCCTTTCTTTCAATTTATCTACAAGTAGAAATAGATTATCAACTACATGATATGTGCTGCCTAACATCTAATATATTATGAAATGACAGACTAGAACTCTGTTCTACCATGTCATACAAAAAATGAATATAAGGTTAATCTTGGATCTGCTCTTAGGTGTTTTTAATAATATGAGGGTCAAAAACAACCTCTTTGAGTAAAATAATGTTTATCAAAGCCTAACATCTAGTAACTCTTGACAAATGCTAATTTCCCCACTATTCTGATATACTGACAACTTATAAAAGCATACTATTGGTTGTTTTCTAATACAGTATTTTGAGAAATTGCACCTCCAATTAAGTATATGCTTAAATTTTATTCATTCAAGAAAAAAATTCTGACAGACTTTCAACAAAAGATCCAACTAGAAATGGTAGAGATGGAATACTTGGTAATACAGAGAAAATAAGATGTCTCTCCCTGCCTTCCTCATCTTCCAGTGAGGTAAGGAAGGGCAAAGGACATTGCAGTTGATATTAAACTGTTTGCAAGAAGGAGGAGAAATAGGACAAACTTAGCAATCTAGTTCATTGGAATCATTACTTTCTAGTTGATAGATCTTCTTTTGAATAAAGAATTCCCTTATACCTTGGATGGGGGAGGAATTGCCCAGAGAAGCATTATAAACTTACAGCTCCAAAGATCTTAACCTTGATGTGTATTTGGGAAAGCATCTAAAAATGTTACTGGGTAAGCAACCGTTCTATTTTAGTGGTATGATAGAATTTTATTTGGGTTTGTCCTTTGAGCTTTATTCAAAACCTATAGTTCTAAGTACAAAATATCTGAGATAACAGGATAGAGAAAAGTAGTAAACCAATCACTAAAAACTCAAGTGCTTTAACATATTTAAATGGTCAAGGTATATTACATACTTAAGAGTTCAGAGAGCAGCAAAATGAAATTGAGTAAAATCTGGGCAGAGATTTGGTATGTAAGAAAATAAGGAATAACCATATTGTTTTTATAACAAAAGTACCCCACCTCTTGTGGCACTGAAAGCAAATGAATTTGTAATTAATCTTTGTATCTTTTGGAACACCTATAAGAAAGTGGGGAGCTGTCATTTTATTGAAATCAATGTTTAACATGTTAGCACTCTGCAGTCAAGTTTACAATCTGGTCATACTTACATAAAGTTTTGTGTGTGGTTGGGTAATTAGATTCTTTATAGTCATACCCATAAATCTACTTTATATTTAATAGCACATACGCACACAGTGTGTGCTAATAGCACCAACAGTTACATGATTGACTCTGTAACCTAACTAGATAGTAAACTCCTTGAATACGGGCATTATTATATTCATTTTTATGTCTAGTGACTGCCTTGTTGGTGAATACTTGATGAATGAAAGTGCTACCATCGCAGCAAATGCTAAGCACACGGGTTATTAGATCACCACCTCCTCCTTCATAGAACTTACAGTTTCAACTAGAGCAGAATTCCAAACTTTTTTCAGAGGAAGGTTTTTTAATGATGAGATCAATATTAATTATACAGCTTGTTATATAAACAGGGATCTGAAACTATGATTTGTAACTAGTTTCAGATGTCTTCTTTACTTGAAAAACAAAACAAAAACTAAACCCAACCAATGCCTCCTTGAGGAGTTTTTTTCTCTTTGCAGATCTGTAATAAAACATATCTGCAAGTAAAAGGGGAGTTTTTAAAAGGCAAGAGACAGGAAAATGGACATGTAAATATGTATGATACAGAAACATTTCCAACCCTAGGGAATAGTTTTGAGGCTGAAAAAAGGAATAAGATAAAAAGGATAGAAGTAAAGTTGCTTCAAGTTACGTAAGTTTCATTATTACACAGTTTTCTTTCTTAGTATATAGTCTGGCTGTTCTGAATTCAGTGTGTGTAACAAAAGCTGGTGAATAAACAGAATTTCACATATTCATGAAAAAAGTTCCTATTTTTATTGGGCAATAATATATAATTGTGCTAGTCAAGCACATATATAATGATTAAATTATTATGTCTGCTTACTTATATCTTAAAAAGTAAAATTACACATTTTTATATGATACAGAGACAAACAACTCCTTTCAGATATTTACATTACCTTCCAGGTTCATTCCAGCCTGAAGACATTTTCGATAGCGGCATGCTGGGCAGTTTTTTCTTCGAATTTTATCAATGATACAGTCATTTCTTCCAGCACAAAGATAGTTGTGTTGTCCTATATGGAATAAAAACCACTATTAAAATTTCACAGATCTTAAAGTGTATTACTTATGGAGAGCTACTTTCCTTTTTTGTGTTGGGTGGAACATAGCCAAGGCCTAAAGGCATGTTAAGGAAGGTACCAGTGTACTTGCCTACATTGTCATTACGAAGTTGAGAGATCAACTAAAAAAAAAGATAAAAATAAAAGTCTTTCTGTTCAACAAACTGAAAATAATTCATTAAAAAATATTTACTCCAGTATACATATATAAAAATACACAAATCATGTGTACCACTTAAAACATTTTCACAAACTGAGTGATCTCCATGTAATCAACCCTCAGATCAAGACATAGAATTATACCTCACAAGCCCCCTTTGTGCCCAATTCTAGTCAGTACCCACCAAGAGTAACCACCCTTTTGATAAACTGTGCTTTAAACAGTTCTTCCTTTAACAGTTACAGAAGATGTCTGTAATCACTATTTAATGATGACTTCTGACCTAATGCTAAAGAGGACTAATGAAAGAGGAAACTGGTTTAAAAATACTGTGGGAGTCCCAAAGGGAAAATGACTTTAATTCAACATTATGCCACCATATGCAAATAAAATGTGCCCCTCCTCCTCCCAATTTTAAATGAAGTGACAGGTAAACAGAAATATTTAATGTTGAATGTTAAGGTTGCCAGCAACTGGCTAGGTGAATCACAGACTTGGAAAACTAAGTATTGTTTACAGAGATTATCATTTTATATGCTTTTAGAATATCACAATGTTTGAATTCACCTTTGACCTCAAATATTAATTTAAAAATTGTTACTGTCTAAAATCTTCTGGTACTTAGTGGTAAATAATGTGTTAAAAAGTAGAACTGCAGTTCTCTCCTGGCAAAAATTTGCAAGGAAAATTTATAAAGAAAAGACTAAAAGTCTCCCCTACCTCCAAATGAACATTCTTTAAATCTTCTTTGAATCTGGTTATTGAATGTTGAAAAAAACTATCTGAAGATCTGCTGTCCTAGCAAAAACTGGAAGAAAAGTCTCCTACGCAAGACCAGCATGTCTAACTAAATACACTAGATAACTGAGAGTCTGTATACCTTACACGAGAGGGGATTGTCTTCACATGACTGCAGGACAATTCTCAAGAATAAATCACATTCAAAGAGAAGAGAAAAATGATAATTATCAACTCATTAGGTTGAATATACCTAGATCTGATTTCTGGGAAAAGATCCTTTATACCCAAGGACATCCTAAGATTTGACTTAGATGAAAACAAACTACATTCACTTTTTCCTAATACGATAAATGACAGTGTTCTTTAAATACTAGTTTTGGGTAGATGGTTAACTGTATCAGGTTCACTTCTTTACTTGTGAAGAACAGGCTTACAGTTGACTAACGGGCTGTTATTTATCTTTGTTCCAGAGCTTCTCTCTAATGTCAAATGTCTATCCCAGCTGTTTCAATTTCTTTATGTACCCTATAAGTTTCCTAGCTTCTGCAGACATGAAATGGAAGCAGTAACCCAATAATTCTATCCTCTATAAAGCAAAAAAGTAGGAAAAACAAATGCATCCATAGTTGAAGCAGTTACAATAAAAAGAAATTTTATACAATTTTATGTTGTCCCTTTCCATAGTATATCAAGATTGATCTGTGTAACCTATAATATATGGCAGAAGTAATGGTATGTCATATCTGAATATGTTATAAAAGACATTATGGTTCCACATTAGTCACTCTCTCTTGGATCATTTGTTCCAGGGAAGCCAGCTGCTATGTTGAGAGTAGCCCTAAAGGAGGCCAACATAATGAGGATGAATGAGCTTGGATGTGGATTCTCCAGCCCCAATCAGGACTTCAGATGATTGCAGCCTCCACCAATAACCTAAATGTAACCTCATGAGAGTCATGAGACCACCCAGCTAAGCTGCTTCCAGATTTGTAACTCTCAGAAATTGTATGATGTAATAAATGTTTATTGCCTTAAGCCACTAATTTTGGAGTTTTTTTTTTTTTTTTTTTTTTTTTTTTTTTACACAGCCACACATTTCTAATACAGTAGGGATAGTACCTTTTTTTTTTTTCTTTTTTTAAATGAATTTAAGTAGTTAAAAAAGGTAAGCCAAGAAAAATTAAGAAATGAATACAGCAGTGACGCATAGGCATGAGCGAGATCATCATAGTGGTACAGGAAATGGGCAACACGACAAAGGGCATGTAGAACATGCAGGCTGTATATCCTATTTGAAGTGTCTGAGGATCAAATGTATACTGTGACTATGAGCTTCAGCTTCTTTCTATATCTGCTCTCAATAACAGTATGATATAGTGGAAAGAACACTGGGTTGGGGGGAGGTACCAGGAAGCCCCTGATCTCAATCCCAGCTCGATTTCCTCTCTGTGTGATCTCAGTAACGTTCATTAATTTTTCCGAGTCTCTGTTTCCCTATATGTAAAGTTGGAAAATTAGCACCTACTTTGCTAGGATTCTGCAAAAGTTAAGAGGTAATTACGCAGGCTGTTCTTACAATAGTACCTAACACATTCTAAGCACTCAGTAATGCCAGCTATTATTTACTTCCCTTATGATTACTTTTATCTCAGTATTAAACTAGATTATAAACTGCCAGATGACAAGAGTTTACCATATACTTCTTAGGGAGTCAGTGTAGTAATGAGTTTAAGACCTGGTCTGGAGACAGCTGTGTTTAAATCCCAGCTCTGCCACTGAAATTCTCTGGGCCTCAGTTGCCTAGTCTATCAAGTACAAATCATAATGGCATCTAAGAGCTCACAGAGCCATTTATTAAATGGTATAATATATAATTTATATATATATATAAAACAGAGCACTTGACACATAAATTAAGGGAAAGTATGCCTATCTCCATTGTGACCTTCCAACAATGATTACATGCACTTTTGGGCAAAGGGAATATAAGAAAAAGGGACTCAGAAAAAAAAAGTCATTATTGACCTAGTATACATAGAAAGAAATGGAGCTACCTGCAGTTCTTTTCTGTATGCAGAAAAGTGACTCCCAACCATCATCATTACATAATTTTAGAATGTTTTCATCACTCCAAAAAGTACCTATACCCACTAGCAATTATTCCTCATTCCCCACTATCCCCAGCCCTTTCTTTCTGTCTCTATGGATTTGCCTATATACTAAAACCCACTGAGTCATACATTTTAAAAAGGTGAATTTTATGGTATCTGAATGGAAAAAAAAGGGGCCTTTACTAGTTCAATTACCTACTCGTGATGGGACTTTGAGTAAATGCAATTTTAGGAGAAAGATATAGACAGGAGTAAGAACTACATTATTTCTATTTCATTACTATGAAACATGCAAGTTTCTTGGTGATGCTCTTGTTCCTGGAATGTTAGGCATTGTGTTCAAGTCCTAACCCCTGGTATCTGTGACTATGACCTTATTTGGAAATAGGGTCTTTGTAGATGTAATCAAATTAACATGAAGATATATTGAATTAGGGTGGGCTATAATCCAATGACTGGTGTCTTTATAAAAAGAGGGAAATTTACTGTTTAATTTTATACATATATGTGGGGTACAGAGTAATATTTTGATACATGTATATACTGTGTGATGATCAAATCAGGCTAATTAACATGTCCATCACTGCATTTATCATTTCTTTGTGATGAGAACATCTGAACTCCTCTCCTCTAGCCATATGAAAATATGTAATAAATTATTAGACACCTAGCACTATTATAGAATATTAAAACTTATTAAGAAGAAGGAAATTTGGACAAAGACACAGGGAGAAGATTTTGTGTGACAATGGAGGCAGAGACTGGAGTGATACATCTGCAAGCCAAGGGATGCCAAAGATTGCTGGCAACTGCCAGAAACTGTGAGAGGGGCATGGTACATACCCTTTCTCAGTGCCTACAGAAGGAACCATCCCTGCCAACACCTTGATTTTGGACTCTGAGCTTCCAGAAACAATATATTTCTGTTGTTTTAAGCCATCTAGTTTGTGGTAATTTGTTATGGCAGCCCTAGGAAACTAATACAGTAGTTTTCACATTGTTATTATTAAAGAAAAAGGTTACAGGAAAAAAGAAGCGACTACCAGAATAATGAGTAAAAAAATAACAAAATATCTAACCTTGATATGGGTTGCATGGACAGTAAAGAAGAAAAAGTTATGTAGACTTTTTAAGAACAGCTAAATGTTTAGGTATTTATTATACTGCACCAATTTGGGGAGATAACCTATAACTTCTAACAGGTGTTAAAAATGGAGTGCGGAGTGTATGATGCAAACCATACAAGCTACATCTTTATAACTGTATAAAAGATTGCAGAATTTTAGAACTAGAAAGGGCCTTTTTCCTAATAAAGGAGTAAACAGAGCAAAGTGATTTACTTAACATATTCCATATTTAAACCTTTTCTTATTTTAATCATGTAATCTAACCATCACACTTCATTGAAATACTTTACTTCAATTAAATTTTACCTAAAAACAAGTGTAAGCAGTGATTTAAACAAATGTTTTAAAGCAGTGATTAAGCACAAAGGGCATATGGCCTGCAATAGTGTTATATTTGGGAGGTATGTTTAACTTTGTTTTTTGTTTTAATTGCATTTGGATGCTTTTAGGTAGGACATGTATGCACTCTCTAATACCTGCCCTCCTTCCCCCAACTGTATTAACATTTGGCCAGAATGATACATCGTTGGTTCCTGAAGGCACTTGAACTTGTAGCCCTGTTTTAAAGAACAACTTTAGTTAAATGGAGGAAAGTGAAAAAATATTTTTTTAATACCCATATTTTTTTAAGGCTCCACTGTCTCATTCCGAATTTCACTTTCATAAGTCAATTTGTCAATATTATTTATTATGTACAGCAGTACTGTTACTATTATCATTGCATTTATGGCATGGGAATACTTAAGCAGTAAAAAGTGCTGAATAAAGTGAAGGTAAGAAGAGGTTTCCTTCTTTTTGGTATGTGTTAAATAACATCCACTTTATTAGGGGCATTGCATTAAGCAGGCATGACTTTACTTATGATTCCAGTCAACAGGTGGGAGCTACTACCACTGGCCAAAGCTTACATCCTTGTGGTCTATGTGGGGTAACATGAGTAATTTTATAATTTACTAATGTATTAAAAAGTAATGCAAACAAAAGAAAATAACTCACCTAACTCTCAAGGATATGCAAACACAAACTAGCCAAATAATAATCTTCATATAGTGAATGAATAGATAATTATATTTCTTTAAAAATTAATATAATCAGAACTTTAGGTAATCCACTCAGGCCATGGTGCCTTCAAACTGCTTTACAAATAACTAAATCACATGATAGTTTTTTCTAAGAGGATTCGCTGGTAATATTAGAAACTTTTAGGGTCCCTTCCAATAATTATTTGCTACGGCATGAACTCCTTCTTCAGAGAGATAATGCTGTTGCCCCTGACAGCAGTTCTGAATCTATAACAAGGGTTAGGTTTATATTAATACAACATTCATATAGTGAAATCATCTTCTCTGAAATTTCCTGACCTCCTCAGAGTTTATCACTCCCTCCTCTGTACTATAATCTCTGTACCTCATAATTGTTAACTCATCTTTCCCTTTTATAGGCTGTGACCTCCAAGAAGGCAGGGATCAGATCTTAATGGTACTTACACTTAGGATGGTGCCCTGGCTTAATAGAAAGAAAGAAAAAAAAAATGAATGAAATGAATGTTTTTTCCCCTCACGGTTCTATCACTCATTTTTATCGTTACTGCTGTTATATTTATTTTTAATTGACACATAATATTTGTACATATACATGGGGTGCAATGTGATATTTGGATCCATGTATACAATGTCACTGTGACTCATTTTTGCCAGACTGGTATAGTTGGTGGCTCTGAAACCAACTAGCTTATGAAAGTTGAGGCCCATGAGTCTAATATAAAGGGCATATGTTTTTGCCCAAACTTAACGCCATCATTTCACATGACAGCACTTTCTTACAGTGTTTCCTTATATTCTCTCGCCAAATTCCCTCCTGTCAATTTATACTTTTTAATTTTTATTCTAGTTCTTCTTGTGTTGTTTTTTAAAAAATATCTCCTTCCCACTGGAGGACTTAGGAGCCACCATCCTCTCCCTCCTTTACTGATATCTGGCTCGAATGGACTTTGCATATAATGGAAATTTTGAAATCCACTCTGAGGAATAAGAACCAAATAGAGGAAAAATAAAACTCTTCAAAACACACACTACCTTCCACTGCTCTTTTGAAGAATACTTTACAGCTTCCGCAAGTTAAAACTCCATAATGACATCCCGAAGCTTCATCAGAACACACCAGGCAGAGCTTGGGAGGTGGTCCCGTTGCTGCTGAGGAGCTAGATGGAGGAGAGCTTACGTCTGGTCTCATTCCAGGGCTGAAGAAGGAAGAAAAGAGTGTTATGACTTAACTGTCATGACCGTCAAAGGAATATCAAAATATAGTTCTCACTCCAGAGTCAGCATATTCACACTCAACTTCGGCTTCAAGTACTAACCGGCACTAAATGTCCTAAATATATTAAAATAATGCTCTATTCATTTATACAAATTTAAGAATAAGGTCATTTCTTTTGACGTGTCCCCAAAATAGAATGGTGAGGTTGTAATTCAATTAGAAATTATAATTTATGGTTGCTTAGGATTTATTTTTACAATGACTTTTATTAAGGTATCACTTATTTACAATAACATTATTTTCCAAGTGTACAAATTATGAGTTTTGTTAAATGGAAGGTGTGTAACTACCACCATGATCAAGAGACAGGATATTTCCATCACCCCAAAAAGATCCTCTTACCCCTTTAATTGCTTAGGACATCAGTTTTTTCCCTAATTCTTAGATCTGATATAGGCATCTTCCTAAATTCAATCAAATTTCATTACAATTCTACCCATCTCGTCTACTAGAGTCAAATTTTTTTTTTACAATTTTCGAGTTGTTCCTACATCTTTCATTCCCAATGTCATCCTAGCTGAAACTACAATTTCTTATGACTTAGAAAAGACTGATCCAGAAACACTACTATCTATAACCTTCCTTGTTGGCTTGCAAGAAGACTGGATAAATTTAGCACTAGGCTTTCAACAAACAGGACCATTCTTCTCTCTCCACTCAAGTAAAACATGCCCTGAAGAAAAAAACTGAAAAATGTAAATCTGTTTCTCTTACTAGGTCTCATTTTTCATTTAGCAAACTTCTCACCACAACAAGTGCAAGTCTAGTGTTTACTAGTGTTTAAAAAATATATAATTTGTGGTTTTGAAAATTTTCAAACTTTCAGAAAAGTTGAATTGTATGATGGATATATACCTTTTACCTATATGCACCAATTCTTAACATTTTACCAATTTGCTTATAAAGATGTATTTTTATAAACCAATGAAACAGCGATCCCTTCAATACTGGAGGAAAAATTAGCTGCTGCATTTCATACTAGATGACAGAATCATCCAATATGCTGTATCTTCCTAAGAAGTTTTCACCTTACATGCTGACTTTTAGAATCAAAATTGTGTTATATAGTTAAAAAGAATTTCTAGCCTTCTGCTTATAATTAGAGACTGCCCATTCCTTATCTGGTTATGTGTTCTCAAGCAGACCTTTGAAAATATGGATGGTACCAACCTGTTGATTTTGGCACTCTACATATTAAAATGTGTTGTTTATTTCCTGAACACTAACATTCATAAACATACCATTACCTCTCTCTGAACTTCTCTCTAAAAGAGATGGCATTTAGGAATAAACTTAGATTGGTTGTTAGTTGTTTCTTCATCATCCTTTATTACTGCATGCTTTTGTTTATTTCAGCCAATAACAGTACTAAATCTCAGTTACAAATATGGTTAAACTAATTCACAGAGGAAACTAACTTAAGAGATTGCTTTAGTTATCAATCTGGTTAGAAATTATATTTATCAAGTAACATCTTTTTTGTTGTTCTATTTAGAAATAAAGTTAAAAGGTGATAACTGTAGAATGACAATTTGTTTTATAAATGTTGCCTTAAGTAATTAAGCACCTAAACTCAAAAGCTCCCCCTAAATTCTGTCTTCAAATGAACCTTCCTGTATTTTTCCAGCCATCTACTTATCTAAGAGTCTTAGTCAACAGGACAGCTTTCCCACCACCCCAATTCTGGGAAGAAGCCCCAGGGTTTTACATAGTTTCCTGAACGCTGTCAAGAATTTCTGGAAAAGCTTCTGTATCACAAGGCATTGAATTCCCCTACTAGATTTAGGTGAGTGGACTGACTACATATTGGAAGTCTGTAACAGAAGTGGATAACCTGAAATTACTTTTCTGTAGGTCTGGCACAAGCCATCCCTGATTAATGGAAACTTATCACTAATGTAGAGGAGCTGCTTTGGGCCAAAGTCCTGGACTGAGTGAACAGTACAGCAATGTGTTGGGGAAGCAAAAACTTCCCTGGCTTCTGTTCTGAAGATGCTCCTATTCCCCACTCAGCCAATTTCTGTCACCTGACTTCTATTTTTAGGGACCAACTAGTTGTTTATATATTTAGTTTATGGAAAATGAGCGCATTGTTTAAAAATTTGAAAGGTTAATTCTATAATGTTTCTTAACCCATTTTATACACACACATGTGCATGCGTACATGTGTAGGTATTTAAATTTTAAAGAGTACTTTGTAGTACATTATAGCTTTAGAAAGCTTTCATAACAGAATCTCATTTATCCTCTCAACAACCCTGTGAAAAGGATTTCTCATTCCTAGGTGAGGTCATGTAGGCAATGACAGGTGGTTGATGGGGGAGCCTATATGTAGTTAAACTGACATTTTTCAGATCCCAGCTGTGCCAGTTAACAGCTTATTTGACCTTGGGTAGGTATCTACTACTTTGAGCTCCAGTTTCCTCATCTGTAAACTGGGAAGGACATCATCTTTGTATATGTTGTCAAAACAATATATAGAAAGTCTAGTACATGGTTTCTGCATCTCGCAGGCACTTGATACATGTTCATTCTTTTCTCTTTCAGGAAAACTGAAGGTTTTATGAATAAGCATTATGTAAGTATTAAGTAAGTGGAAGGTAATATTAAGCCTAGAACCTAGGACAGTATTCCCAAATTCTCACTTACAAATTAGGACACATGCGAAACATGTTCAGGCTACTCAACTGTGAGCTCCAGATGACAAAAGGGAAAGTTAAAAATGAACAAACGAATTGATAGAACAGTACCTAAGAATCTGGAACCTAAGGCTTTTGGCATCCCTTCAGGTAGTCATTTGGGCTACATCACATAAGAACTAAACACGGAAAGCTGACAAGTATACTACAGACATCAGTGGAAAAAAAATGAGTTTTTGTCACACAGATATGAGGACTATGATGGCCTATAATGAATACCAATGGAAGAAATGGATAAATGCAAAATGGTATTTAGTTGCAAATGTGACCGTATGATATTGCCAAAAGGACTAGGGTATGACAAGATGGTTAGAACTCATGAGAAAACCATATGGAATTGCCATCTTTTAATAAGAATACTGTACATGGCAGAAAGAAATCAAAAGTACACCATAATAAGAATGCATATATCACACCCTTTAAACAGGGAAGTTAAAATGTTCTGGACTTGAGGGCATAATCATCTGTAATAACTACTGATGGCTCAATGTGTGTTTACAGCTGTGCCAAACACTGTGAAGATGCTAAGCAGTTCCATTATGAACTGAGTATATCCGGGTGCTTTCTTTTAAGTGAAGAGCCAAAGGAACAAAATGCCTGGTTCCAGGTGAATACAGACAGTTTCTGACTTACAATGGTTCGACTTACGATTTTTCTACTTTATGATGGTGCGAAATCAGTATGCATTCAGTAGAAATTGTGCTTTGAATTTTGAATTTCGATCTTTTCCTGGGCTAGCAATATGTGGTACCATACTCTCAAGATGCTGGGCAGCAGCACTGAGCTGCAGCTCTCAGTCAGCCACATGATCATGAGGGTAAACAATTGATACACTACACTGTACTGTGTTTTGCCAGCATTTTTTGGATAGTGTTTTCACATCACATCATGTCTACAAAATGTCCACTTCTGATTTACGATATTTTCAATTTATGATGGATTTATCGGGCTGTAACCCCATCATAAGTAAAGAGCATCTGTATTTGAATGCCGTTGGTCAGAATGGCAAGTGTGCTGGACAATGAGTTATTCCTGAGAGTTAAGAGAGAATAAACATGCATAAAGCTGGTTTTTTTCTATTTAATTTTCTTGCAAGAAAAGCAATTGATAAAAGGATGATCATGGATGAAACAGTCATGGGTGGATTATAAAAGTGAATCACATACACCTTGAGAAGGACAGAAAATGTGCAGGTAAGTTACACTCATTCATTCAGCAAACACTTCCTGGCACCTGAATGCCAGGCACTGAGAGGATACAGAACTCATAGCATGACTAAAATGCATTATAGAAATGATAATGAACGTTGGAACTTTGATCTAGGAAGGAGAAGCAGAATATTTTTCAGCTGCCCCTTGTGTCATAGTACTACTAGGAAGAGAAACAGCTTTACAGACAGACAAATATTGGTCCAAATCCTAATTTGCTATTCTAATAGCTTTGTGACAATGGCTAGCTGACCAATTCTTTGAGTCTGTTCCCTTATTAGTACCATGTTAGGGGTTTTGTGTGGATTATATAATATTACAGTTATATAAAGCACTGGTACATACACGGTTATCATCAAACAATAGGTGTCTAGCCTACCCTCAGGAATTATTTTTTTTCCTCCCTCCAACTCCTTCCCTTCTGGAAGATCCTAGGGAAAGAGGTGCTATAGCTTTCACTGTGAGCTAGGGGAAGATTAATGGTCTTCCAGAAGCTTAGGTTGGGGTAATTATAGGTATCCTGTTATTTTTTTTAATTTAATTTTTCTAACATTGTACATTTTTGTGGAGTACAGTGTGGTGTTTCAATACATGCATATACTGCACAATGATTCACTTAGGGTAGATAGCATATCATTTTGATACTACACCAAAATTCGACAACTTAGTTTTTTAGAGGTTAGTGTTGCAATGTGGAATCTGAAGCCACATCAATGAACTTTTGTAACTTTGTTATATTAAAATCCATTTGTCTATCTTGCATTTTAAATGGATCTGACCCATGCATGATTTTTTAACATCATGCATAGGTCATTTACAAAATACTGGTTCATAAGACAGATCTTTTAAGTTTTGACACAGTTCATTATATAAAAGTGTCACTTCTATTAAGCTGACAGTGGCAGTTACAAGTCTATTCTCATTTTTGTTTGAAACCTGTATTGTATCAATTGGCAAAAAATACTGTCAGTTTTCCTTAAAGTGTTAAGTTCACTTTAGTAATTTTTGAGAAAACACCTGTTAGATACCCAAGGCTGAAAACCCCAGTTTCTCTCTCATGGTAGTCCATGAAAAAAAGTGGCTTTTTAAACTCATAACTTAAAAAGACTTTCACATATTTTCTTTTAGACAACCACAAATGCTATATATATAGCATCTTTCCATTTTGTCACATATATTAAAAGACATGTATTGAAGGGTTGAGATTTAACAGAATAATTGCTTCTTCAGGGATATTAAGTGGAATTGACTTTGTCTTTTAACTGTGAGTGCATGATTATTGTACACTAGGATGACGGCAGTTTTACTCATCTTTGCTTTTGTACCATTAATGCAAATGTCAACACAGTGAATGGGCAAATAAAGTATGTATTATCACAAAAATAGTTCTGAAAGGGTATTTGGAACTCCAGGATATGTGGACCACATCGTGAGAACTGCTGTTATGGAGAATAGTGAGTGAGAACTCTAAATCAGACAGGCTAGAATCCATAACAACTCTCCATTGTAGGAGCCTGGTGACCTTTTAATCTATGCAAATCTCAGTTGTCCTACTTCTTAATGGGGATGGTAATGTAGCTGGCAAAGGATACATGTTGCTTACTAAATATTGCAAGGGACAGACAGAGAAAGAGACAGAGATGATAAATGATTACAAACCCAAATGGCAAGATTGGCTTAGACTTAAATTTAAGTGAATTTAGTCAATAATTTTTCAATGTAATTCAAAAAGTCTATTTGGAAGAAGAACAAAAATGGATCTTATCAATTCAGAAAACAAGTATTAATCAACATGGAAAAAAATGAACAAAGAAGTGGAAATACAGCTGCTACAACTCGATTAATTTTTGACAACTACAAATAGAATAGGTATATTCCCATTGGCTTGTTAATTTTTGTCCAAATACCATAAGGCAGTGGTTCTCAACAGCGAGCAACTTTGTCCCCCAGGGGACATTTGGCAATGTCTGGAGACATTTTTGATTGTCACAACTGGGGAAATCCTACTGGCATCTAGAGTGAGCAGAGACCAGGGATGCTGCTAAACATCCTACAATGCACAGGACAGTTCCCAGAACAAAGAATTGTCAAGCTTCAAACATCAATAGCGCTGAGTTTGAGAAACCCTTGCCTTTATATAAAGCTTTAAGCAACATAAAGTGGAGAAAAAAAGAAAATTCAATGAGGAACAGAAACATCTTAAAACCTCCTAAACTATCCTTAAAAATGGAACAACCACTCCACCGAGGCAGCTCTAAATAGTCTTTGATTCATGACAGGTCCAAAAAGAGATTCAAAACAGAGCTGAGGCCAGAGACTACACAGGCCTAGTTATCAATGACAGGGTTAGCTTGAGTCAGTAATTTACTTCCGTTTTTCCCTCTAGTGCTAGCACTAAAAGGTGCTTTTTACACATTAAAATCACCTGCACTTTTCTTATCATTGTTCATTAGTAAAGTACAAAGGGACTTCACAAAGTGTGTGGAAAATGGAATTAAAAGATAAAAATAAAAATATAACCTTTACTTCTCAACATAGGCTCCACCAAGTTCAAGACACTTTTGTAAGCAATAATATCAGCCATTTATTCCATCCCTAAAGAACTGAGGGTCCTGGGAATTTAACCATGTCAAAATAATCTTTTATACATTATTACTAACTGAAGAAAAATGGATGCCTTTTAAAGACCTTGAGATTAAGAAACAAAAAGAAGTCAGAAGGAGCCTAATCAGGACTGTAAGGTGGATGCTTAATGATTTCCCATTGAAACTCTCACAGAATTGCCCGTTTCATGAGAGGAATGAGCCAAACCATTACTGTGGTGAAAGATTCTACGGTGAAGCTTTCCCAGGCATTTTTCTGCTGCTACAGCATTGGCTAACTTTCTTGAAACACCATCATAATGAGCAGATGTTATCATTCTTTGGCCCTCCGTAAAGTCAACAAACAAAACGACTGAGCATCCCAAAACCCTGTTGCCATGACCTCTGTTCTTGACCAAAGGTCCATTTTTGCTTTCACTGGACTACTTCCACCTCTTGATAGCCATGGCGTTGACTGTGCTTTGTCTTTAGGACTGTACTGGTCAGGCACTGTTTCATCTCATTAAAATTTTTTAAAGGGATGCTTCAGATCTTGATCCCACTTGCTTAAAATTTCCACTGAAAGCTCTGCTCTTGTCTGCAGCTGATCTGAATGCAAGTTTTGGCATCCATCAGGTAAAAAGTTTGCTCAACTATAGTTTTTTTAGTAAGAATTATGTAAGCTGAAGCAATTGAGATGTCTATGGTGTGGGCTATTGTTTTTGCTGTTAATTGTTGGTCCTCTTCAATTAGAGCAAGAATAAGATGAATTTTTTCCTCACAAACTGATGTGGATGGTCTGCCACTGCAGGCTTCACCTTCAATATCCTCTTGTCCCTTCTTAAAATGGGTTATCCATTTGTAAACTGATTTCTTTGGAGTACTGTCCCCACAAACTTTTCATAAAACATCAATGATTTCACCATTCTTCCACCCAAGCTTCTCCATAAATTTGACTTTCTTGCTTCAGTTTTAGCAGAATTCACGTTGCTCTGATAGGGGCTGTTTTCAAATTGATGTCTTATCCTTCTTAGTACCTCAAACTGGATCCTGTTCAGATGTGTTATAACAGGTTAGTATGAGTTTATTCTGGTTCAGAAAATTTTTGAAATCCATGCACAGTTTTTCATAATACGTATGTTCCATGACTTTTTTGTAGACTCCTCATGTATCTCACACGTCTTTGAAATACTACTCATTTCCAACTTAAGTATATCAGTAACTTATTTCTAAATATCTTATTCCATTCTTAAAGAGAGATTTGGATTCCTCTCACTGTGCTTAGTATCCCAGGCTTAAATGCATAGATTTTGTCAGTTCCAGCCCTTTCCCACATTCTACTTATTACTCCTTATAACCCTGTGTCATGTACCTTTTCCTCCCTGTCCACTCTCTTACCATCTTAATTCATGCCTTCCCTCAACTCTTGCCTTTCACCACTGCAATATTTTATACTAAGTAGTCCTCCTGGATCTGGTGGCTTCTCTTTCCATTCCATCTCCCATACTGCTAAAAACTCCTTTTCTCTCCATTATAAATAAAAATATGAAGGGCTTTTCCATTGCATATGGCATAAGCTCAATATGGTTCACAATCTGGTTCCTCTTTCTCCGATCATATCTTCCCATTCTCCTACACAAATCATTTGGTTTCTTTATTGATTTAGGGATCTTGTATTCTACACATATTTATGAAATGCCTACTATGTGCCAAATTTTTCCTGAGAACTTTTGCTAAGATCTGTTCCCTTACCCCGGAGAGCCCATCATGGCATTTCTTTTTTTTTTTTTTCCTTTTTGTCTTTTTTCGTGACTGGTAATGGGATCACAACCCTCAGTGTCACGCCCATACTGCGACCGGCAACGGGATCACAACCCTCGGTGTTGCGCCCACACCGCGCTCAGCCAGTGAGTGGACCGGTCTCTATATGGGATCTGAACCCTAGGCGGGAGCGCCACCGCACTCCCAAGCGCCGCACTCTACCAAGTGCGCCACCGGGCTTATCACCAGTATCTTGTATGTTATTCAGTATGTGCTATTTTAGTTAGCTTACTTGTACTTTATATCTGTATCTGCTATGCAAAACAATTTTAGGCAACTAACCTGGTAGATGCTTACGAGATTCTACCCAGAATATAGGTATCACCTCACCACTACTAGGCACTACTACGCAATCTCTTTCTTTATATAAATTATCCCATTTAATCCTCTCCACAGACCTATGAGGTGAGCACTGTTTTCAACATATACAGATGAGGTAACAGATACAGACAAGGTGACTTGCCTAAGGTGACACAGTTAGTAACGAGCAAAGTCAGGATTCAAACCCAGGTCTTTTTGACAACAAAATCAGTGTTCTTAGCCAATATTCTACCTTATCTGCAAGATAAAGTGTCAGAGCTCAGTAGTTGAGGTATATCCAGGTCTTCAAATTGAGGAGCAATGCCTTCTACTCTGCTGGCTAATGTTTGATGTCTCAGTGACATAAAGCAAAAGGTGGCAAATTCTCTGTGCCTGCTTCCAGGCACAGAGATCTGTAAATGAAGATTTTTGCCCAAATAAATGTAGCCAGAGTAGGTTAAATAGGTAACGCCTTAAAATTGTGTGACAATTTGTATTTGACTAAATTTTCAAATGTTGCACAAACTAATATATACCATATTGCAATTAGCACAGTTCTTAAACCCTACAAGGACATTTATAAGAACAAATGAGATGCACAACAGTTGTGCCTATATTCATATTTATATTAGTATGAGAGTACTCCAAAAAATTCATGGAAAAATCAAATTAGAAGATAATACCAATCTTTCCATGAACTTTTTGAAGGCCCTTCATATAAAGGAAGGAGAAAAACACCTTAGAATATACCTCAACCTGATTTAAAGGCCACACACTCCCTACTTTCCCTCAGTCAAAGGCCAAGGCTTAATTCTTCAATTCTTAGATTCTCACATTAACTTCTTGGTTTCTGTGTCAAGCCTGTGTACCACATGAGTATTTTTTTTTTTTTTTTTTTTTTGCTATTTAAATTTCCCTCAGGTTTGATGATGATGCTCTCACACCCTGGTTCCTAAATACCCACTGAAAAATTTTAAAGAAATAATTTTAAGTATTTAATAAATAGTGATAACACTGGGTAAACTTGTCCTTATAAGATCAAGGAGGAAAATAAAAGTATTCTTTAGAATAATGTAAAAGTAACTTAATAGACATCTGTGATACAGCCAGTTAGATGAAAAATTTAAGAATAAAAAGGTTTTCAGTAGGTGAAACAAAATGCCCCTATCACAGTAATGATCATATTGGAAACAGTTACTGATTTTTATTTCTATATGCCAAGCTCCATGGCTAGATACTTTATTACATAAATATATTGTCTCAAATGACCCTTATTACTATGTCCATTTTACACATGAGAGTACAGCAATTAACCCATTTGTTTGCCCAAAGTCACATTATAAGGCACCACCTGGATTTGAATTCAGCTCTGATTCCACAATTCCCTCATGAATGTTGCCCTGAAGGAGGGACTTGCAGAATAACTAATATTCATTAAGCTTGATAAGAATTTTTTAAAAAATTATGTGGGTCATCAAGTAGATAGTCTTGAGGTAGAGTTAAACATCAAAATTAATTTTTTTTCCTCTTCTAACTATCCTTGGTATCACAATAGAGTAAAAATTATTTATAACTAAAAGAAATAAAAGTATGTATTCTAGGTCATTTCCATTTTTTCTTTAGATCTTTATTATGTTGACTTAAGCCTTAAATTTGCATATTAGCATTCTAAATTATTAAGGTAATGTCATGCTAGCCATGAAAATACTAAATTAACATGGAGACCACATATCAAAAATATGAAAGTAGAAACAGGAGTGTTTCTATATTCGTAACACCATTTTTGCCCTCTGAAGCACATTATTATATGTTTGACTAATGTATTAGACTCTAGAATTTTGGGGGATGCATTTACTTTTTCTGAAATACAGTGTTCCACTAAAGTATTAAGTTGGGCATATGTGATGATATGAATAGTATTTTTGTACTATTTTGGAAAATGCTTAACAGTTAATTTAAGTAAAATGAACTTATTATTACATAGCCTTAACTAGAAAAGGGGTATCTAGCCACACTAACAGTTTTTTAGATGGAAGATTTGTATCTATTGTCTAGAAGAAATTATGGGTGTAAATTAACATGTCATCTGATGTTCAGCAGATTGATAAAGCTAAAAAATTCGAAGTTATTCAATTTAAGGGGCACTAAAGTAAAGTAATTTATATATTCAACTTGACTATATAATAATAGGTACCATTTATTAAGCACTTCTTATGTGCTAGGCACTGGATATACATATTTTGTAATCCTCATCACCATCCTGAAAGTAGATATCATTAATCCCATTTGAAAGATGCCAAAACTAAGACTCAGAAATATGAGAGAACTAGTCCCAGGACCCAATATAATACTAGGATATTTCAAAAAATTCATGGAAAAATAGAATTAAAAGAAAATATTAATCTTTCCATGAACTTTTTGAAGTACCCTTTTAAATCTATTGAGAGGCAAAGTCTAAATTTGAATTCAAGACTTTAAGTCTACTGCTATTTAATTTTTAGCACATACCAATAATAACTACAGGATGTTAGAACTCCTCTATTTCACAGAAACTAAGGTCAAATGATACCCAAAGAAATAATTATCATATGGTAACAAATTAATACTTTTTACCAATACCCATTTATTATTCATTTACTCTGCATTCTCCAGATAGATGAAAGGAGTTTATTTTTTTAAATGTGTGTGAATTATTCTTCAAGTCAGTACTTTCCTGTACTCTGGCATGACTCTCTGGGTAAATTACATAATTAAATATCCGTAAAAACATACTGAAAAAAATATTGTATTATGGCACTGTATATAATGTATATGTACTCTGATTTACATATATTTATCCATATACACATTTTCTCAATAATTAATTCCTACATCAGTGATGAGCAATATAAGCTATCATGTAGTTTCACTGTTGCAAATTTAGCAATAAAAAACAAGTTTGGTTTTGTTTTTCATAGTCCAAATACGTATACTTTATCGTAGTTCAGAGTATTCATTAGAAAAGTAACTTGTGTTTCTTATAAAATGATATCTGCTAACATTTTAGAAACCAAAAGGAATGGAAAAGGAACTTTTAAAACCAGGTAATGATGTGATTTTTAAAAAGAGTTTTAGGGATGCTCTTCAGAATGTTAAAGTTTCAAGGGCACAGGCAGCAGTTTTTTTTGAGAAAGGGTAAATGGTAATTACTGTTGCAGTGGGAAATGTATAATCCAGAAACTTTGAAATGGGCAAGCATTTATAATCAAATAATAGTAATTCTACTTTCTTTTAATATTTTCCTTTTTCTAAAATAATTGCAGATTTAAAAGTAAAACCAATACTACATTCTCTCAAACTTGTTTTAAAAGCTGTATAAAAGTTAGTATCTTGATAAAAAGTATTACAAAAATTGAGAGTTTTAGGGATGCTCTTCAGAATGTTAAAGTTTCAAGGGCACAGGCAGCAGTTTTTTTTGAGAAAGGGTAAATGGTAATTACTGTTGCAGTGGGAAATGTATAATCCAGAAACTTTGAAATGGGCAAGCATTTATAATCAAATAATAGTAATTCTACTTTCTTTTAATATTTTCCTTTTTCTAAAATAATTGCAGATTTAAAAGTAAAACCAATACTACATTCTCTCAAACTTGTTTTAAAAGCTGTATAAAAGTTAGTATCTTGATAAAAAGTATTACAAAAATTGTTATTATTATTATTTTTTTCCTTTTTGTCTTTTTCCGTGTCCGGCAACGGATCGCAACCCTCAGTGTCGCCCCCGTACCGGACCGGGACCGGCAACGGGATCGCAACCCTCGGCGTCGCTCCCGCGCCTCGCTCAGCCAGTGAGCGGGAACCGGTCTGTATGTGGGATCCGAACCCTCAGCGGGAGCGCCGCCACGCTTCCCAAGCGGCGCACTACAGCAGTGCGCCACCGGGCCAGCCCCCCAAAATTGTTATTTTTAACTAAACCTTTTCTTGAAAAGAAAAAGAACATGAATGTCAGCCATTAGAAAGCATTTTCACACTACTATCTTACATAAGCAGTTAGTTGAACATGCAGGAAACAGAAGCTGCTGAATACCACTGCAGACTGGACACTGCCATCAAATGACAGCTCCAAAGTCTAAGAGAAATGGAATCTCTGAAAGTAAAGGCCTCAATTTAAAATTTAAGTATCACCAAAGTATATTTTGGACTTACTATTTCCAACAAAATCATCACTTTGCAAAACTTCACAATTTAAAATAGTTAAACAGATACAATAACAAAGAATTACAGGATTTTTTTGGGCGGGGGAGAGTAAAGGAACCAATAAAATGATGACTGTCACAAAATTTTCATCCACAGTTTATGTTCTGAACACAGAACATCTTTCACCTGCCAAAACATTAATCACAAAATTGATATTTTAAAGACAAGTCATTAATTTGTAGCAAAAATAGCTAACAACCCTAGACTAAATATTTCATTGTTGATAAATGATTCTACCACATTATCTTTAATACTGAAAGATGACAAGTGGTCAGAACATTAAAACAGTACGTCACAATATGGACCTCTTACCTGTTAGGTGGACAGTGAATATGTGAGCTTAGCTGGACCAGGATTATTTTAAGAAGGCTTGGACAATGAGTGTTCATTTTTTAAAAAACTTACTCATCAATCACTTTCTGTAAGAACCACAGACTGTGGATCATAACATTTGAGCAACAGGAATTAAGAGTACAGAGAGCAACAGAAAGATGGAAATCTTTTAAAATTACAATGGACGTGGTCAGCAAAAGTTTCTCTAGTCAGCCTGAGGAGGAAATGTGCCCCCCAAAAAGAAGGCAAGAGGGCACAAGTAGTATCTGAGAAGCATCCCTGTTTTCACTTTTCTCATAGAGCCCAAAGAGAATAAAATAATATAAGGGAAAAGTTATTGTGATTTCTGAAATGCAGCATAAACCCTGGAAAGAATGAGGAACAGGGACTTGGGGAAACTCACACAATAGAGAACGTGAAAGGCTCACACCTTCCTGCCACTGCAGTGGCTAGCTGAAACGACTGGTGGACGACACGTGAGGGCCAGAGGGTCCCATATTTTGAATAGGAGGCAATTTACTTTTGTCCCTGCTAGCATCAACAAGTAACATCATATACAGTAGAGAGGTACATGCCAAGGCAATTCTAATGGTAGGCTTACCCATGTTTCACCCATGAGCGAGGAGAACTGAATAAACTCAATATAGCTATGATCCCCACACTAAGGGAAACTCATTACTGTATCCATAAAGCCCAAACTATTTTTTTCCTAGTTCATTTCTTTGTATCTAATTCATAATCGACTCCAAGATTACTTCTTTAAATTCATTTAGAATTATACAACTAGATATAATAAAAAAGTAATTTGCCAAATGATGCTAAATTGGAAGATACTTTTTAAAATATAAAATTTACAGTTAGAAAATTTAGAAAACATCAAAAAACTTAAATTAGAAAATAAAGCCACCATTCTTTTTTTTTTTTTGGTAATGAATATTCATGAAATACAAAGCTAATTGTCACCCCTTGTGCCCAAGATGTAAAGGCCAGATCTAAAGTCACCATTCTTTTGTCAAAGAAAACCAGAAAATGCTTCCATGCATAGATTTCATCTTTTAAAAATTTGCATATATTTATTTTGGGGATAATACTATAGGTGACTGCTTTGTACCCTACTTTTTATATGTGAGGAGCGCTGTTCATTTGTTTACATTTTCAAAAAACTTCCTATGTCAACAGATCTTTCTTTTGTTTTTAGTCATATAACTGTTTGACTAAATAAAATGAGAGCCAAATGTAATTATGGTTAAAGATAGTATATTTAACACATGCTTTTATTTCAGCTCCCACCAGAACCCAGTGAAATGAGAGTAACGGCATTTGTGTCTAAAGGCAATAGACTTCTAAGAATAAAGACAACAGAAGAAGAGGTAATAGCAGCAACAGTTTAGAACGTTGAAAGCAGATGAATAAGAAGGACTGTGGACTTTCTGGTATCTAAGTCAGCAGTGGTGAAAGCTAAGAGGCAACTTACTTAATATGACAAAACTACCAAAAGGCTCAGAAATTGGGGGGTAAAGGCAGGGGATCAAAATCACGAAGACTGATTCAAAGTCTGTTTAAGAACATTTACAGTTTTTTGTTTTGTTTTGTTTTAATAGAAACAGCAGGCCAGGTTATGGGTGCCAACCTGATGGCCAAAAACTAAAATGTTGAAAAAAATTTTTTTAAGAATTTACAGATTTAAGAAAATTTGGGTTCCAACTAAAAGGAAAGAAAACCCACTAGAAAAATGGACAAAAAAGCATACAGATATTTTACAGAATAGTAACTCCAAATGGCCAATAAACATATGAAAAGTTATTCAGCCTCATTAGATAATGCCTATTTTACCAATAGGTGCAGGGAAATGCAAATTAAAACCACCATAAAATATCATCACATACCCACCAAACTGGCAAAAATTAAACATCTGACAAGAAGTGGTATCTGAATTTAAAGGTCAATCACTCTGGAAGACAGTTTGGCATTATCCAATGAGGTCAAAGACAAGAATACTCTATGATTCAGCAACTCCACACTAGACATATTAATTTCTCATAAAGATTTCTCATAATGAAATTAAAACTTGTAAGGAAAATTAGTGTACATACACAATAAAATGTAGAAGATTAATGCAGTGTCATTTTTTGAGTAAACCAAAACTAGAAACTACTTAAATGTTCAAAATAGTAGAATGGGTGTATAAACATCCATGTATCTTATCTCTGAGGATATAATTCTATAGCAATAGTGAACAAACTGTAGCTATGTATGACAACATGGATGAATTGCACAGTGTTGACTGAAAGAAGCAAGGCAACGAATACGTATCTATTAATCTAAATTCTTATACGTATAACATCCTATTATAACATTCAAAACCATGCAAAGTTATATTTTTTAAATGTATATACAATGGTAGTAAGAAAAGCAAGAAAATAATTATATTTGTCGGGACAGTGGTTACCTCTGGGGAAGAGGAGCAAAATTGGATTTTAATCTTGTAAAGTCACACTGGAGGCCTCTACAGTGCTGGCAACGTTGTATTTCTTGTCCTGGTTGGTAGTTACACAAATGCTAACTTAATAATTACTCATTAAATTGTACATACTTGTATATACATGTGTTTTGTTCATTCTTATGTATGTATTCTTTGTTTCATAGTAAAGCTTTTTTAAAAAATTCAAAATAAAATAAGTAGGAAGAGAACTTAATCCCTACCTTAACCCCCCTACTCCTTTTTTTTTTTGTCTTTTACTGACCAGTAACGGGATCGCAACCCTCGGTGTCGCGCCTGTACTGGGGACCGGCAACGGGATCGCAACCCTCAGGTGTTGCGCCCGCACCACGCTCAGCCAGTGAGCAGGAACCGGTCTCCACATGGGATCCGAACCCTCGGCGGGAGCGCCGCCACGCTCCCAAGTGGCGCACTCTCCAGTGCGCCACCGGGCCAGCCCGTTAACCCCCTTACTCCAATCTTTGATGACTTCCTTCCTTTTGTTGTCTACACTTTCTCTTTCTGGAACTCTTAGACTGGTTCTCCAATTTTCTTATCTACTCCATTTTCCATCTCTTTGTCTTTTTGCTCTTATTTCTGGGATATTTTTTCTTACATTTATCTTTCAATCCTTCGACTGAGCTTTTCACTTATGCTATCCTCCTTTTAATTTCCAAGAGTTCCGTTTTATTCTCTGAATGTACCTTTTTAAAAACTCTTTATTCTTACTTGATGAATGCAGTACTTTTCTTATCTCTGAGGATATAATTGGTATGTTTGGGAGAAGTTTCCTTTTCTGTGCATATTTTCTGTTTCCTTGAAGATAGAGTCTTCTGTTTTGTTGATCTCTGTTTCAAAACCAGAAGCTATACTCACTTTCACCCTATCCATCCTCTTCCTCTACTGGGGGCCTTTCTCTGTAAAGATCAAAACAGAAGGGCTGTGGACGGAAGGATTCCAGACAGAGTTGAGGGTAGAGAGATCTTCCAAAGAACAGGCGGTCTAAGTGAGCTTTTACATACCCAAAATCAAAGGAATTCATACAATCTGAAGAACAGAGAAAAAGATTGAAGAAAAATTAACAGTACGTCAGTACTTCGGAGACAATATCAGATGGCCTAACATACATAAAAATGGAGTCCTAGAAGGAGAAGACAATAAGAATGGAGAAGAAAGATATTTGAAGAAATAATGGCTAAAAAGAAATTAGAATAATCAGTGAATTTAGCATGGTCAAGGGCACAATATAAAAAAAAAACAAAAACAACCCTTTTTCTATATATTACAACAAATAATTGGAAAATGAAATTTAAAATTAATGCCATTTATAACTGTAGCAAAACACACATGTATAATAAATTGGGAACAAAAAATGTGTAAGAGCTCTAGGGGGAAAACTAGAAAACACTGCTGAAAGAAACTAACGATCTAACTAAATGGAGGGATAAACAAATGAGAGGATGTTCCTAGATTGGAAGTAGATGTCTCTTACCCCCAAACAGATCTATAATTTCAATGCAATATCAATCATAATCCCAGCAGACTGCATGTGTACGTGCAGAAATTGACAAGCTGATTATAAAATTTACATGTAAATGAAAAGGAACTAGAAGAGCCTAAACCTTTGCCCTGCCTTCCTGGGGAGTGCTAATTATCTCTTGAAATATGATGTTAATTTTAAAAAACATTCATTTGTTTGCCAAATATGTTTTAGTACCAGGAATTAAACATAAATAACGAAGGCAGCTTAGCCAATATAATTGAATCAATTCTTCAATCTGTGGGGATACACGAAACTCTTCTTTCAGGTGTTTGATAAGATGCTGTAGTTTCATAATGGCCCAAGTAATAACTTATACTACTTGATTTAGTCAAAGGCCTAAAATATGAGGGGTTTTTAAAAAGTTCATGGAAAGATCCATATTATCTTTTAATTCTATTTTTCCGTGAATTTTTTAGAGTACCGTCAATATGTTAAATGAGTCACAGCTCCAAATAAAAAATGAGCAATAGAATAATGGAATGTTAAAGTAAAGCAAAAGCAAATCAATTTAAAGGAAAAATCCTTTTGCCAAAGGCTTGGTTGGATCTTTTAATTCAGAATCAGAAGTGTTCTTTAATTTATGAGGTTCTAATTTGAGTACTTAAAAAAAATGGTAAATGGTCTGATGGCTTATAGCAAAGGAGATGCTGTACTTAAGCAAAGTCAATAGAATGAGTGATTTTGAGAAGAGTTGGACAAAAAGGTCAGTCACTCAGCAACCAGAATGCCAATAAAGAATGACGAAAATAGAAATATATCCACCACTGATATTTTCAGGGACGTCTGTATACATGGCCCACAACTACCTCAAGCAGCACAACTTTCAAACACAAGTACAAGTCCTCTAACTGCCAAACTGTTCTAACTCAATATGTGGGTCATACCCTTTAGTATTATTTTTTTTTTTTTTTTAACAACCAGAAAGTTGAAAGTAAAATGACATTAAATAATATAAACCTTTTGTTAAATATTGTTAGGGAAGTGTTCTTTAGTTACTAAAGTATAATCAGTGGGAATGAAAAAAAATTAAAAGCCACAGTTTTAAAAAATTGTGGCTGAATATAGATTTAATTTATAACAGATAATATATGCAAATGCCCTCAATTTTTATTATGAATCAAACTGAAATGTTAGTACTAGGTACATGACATCAATAGAGTTTTACAGAAAAGAAAACACAGAGAGGGAAGAGGAGAGAAATGAGTGTCTTTCATCACATCATGCACTGGATCACATCCATTTCTTGCTTGTCCAGGATGATGCAATTGCTGAGTCATAAGCTATTCCACTGACACCATGATCAAAATGAGAAATTGGTCTCTCAGACCTTCAACAGGAATCCAGGGCAGCCACAGTCAAAAGAGTATAAATAACTGATAGAGTTTGGATGTGTTGTCCCCTAAAGCTCATGTCAAAATCTGATCCTCAATGTGGCAGTGTTGGGAGCTGTTTGGATCATGGGAATGGATCTCTCATGAATAAACACCCTTGCGGGGGATGGGGAGTGATAGTGAGTGAGTTCTTGCTCTGTTAGTTCGCAAGAGAGTGGGCTGTTTAAAGGATCTGGCACCTCCCTCTCACTCTCTTGCTTCCTCTCACCATGTGATCTTGCACCCTCCAGAGGCCTGATGCTTTCCGCCATGAGTAAAAGCAGCCTGAGGCCAGCGCCAAATGCAGCTCTCCCAGAATCATGAGCCAAATAAACCTCTTTTCCTTATAAATTACCCAGTTTCAGGTATCCTATTATAGCACCACAAAAATGGACTAATACGATAACAAAAAAGGTGCCATGCAGGTGTTTTACATAAAAATTTTTTTAGAAATATGTTATGTTTCAAGAATAGCAGCATTTCTTTCCTTTTGGTTACCTCATTTAATCTGTTATACAATAAACTGATGCTAACTTTCATTTAATATGTGGCGGGCACTGTGCCAAATGCTCTATACGAATTATCTTGGTTATTTCAATCTTGGCAACACTTCTAAGAATGGGTTCTATTAATATCCCCACTTTAAGGATAAAGAAACTGAGGTTCAGAGGGGCAGCTGTCCAAGGCCACCAAGGTGGCAGTTCTGTGAGAACTAGAATCTAGATTCACAGACCTCCAGCTGAGGAGTTTCTTCACTGCATTCTACTGCTCTCCATTTTGATAACATTTACTAAGGACATACATTTGACGAATCAACTGTTAAGACAAGTTGGAAAAGTCATGAAAAGAGTCCATGGCAGTACAAGAAAATATTATCAAAAACCAATAGAAAGAGATACCCCCAAATGATTTAAGATAGAATATGAAAGTCCTGAGCAAACATGAAAGGAAATGTGCTATGTACTTAGGATTGTAATTATAACAAGTAAGATAGATTGTTCTCATGAAACTTCTACAGCTCATTGTAGGAGATAGACAAGAAAATGGCCAGTTATAATACACTGTGATTCATGCTGCCAAGGGAGAATATAGAAGGGCCTTTAGATAGATAAGGGTGTCAGCAAAGTCTTCCTGGAGGAGATGGCATCAGGCGCAAAGAGCTGGAAAGGTAAGAGGGAAAGGGAGGTCGAGGAAGAGAAGACAGTACGTACAGGGTCTCCTGGTACTGTACAGCTCTTTTGGTGGAATTCAAAGTAAAGGCAACGGTACAGAGGACCAACAAAAATACTAAAGAACACTAGAAAATACTGTCCAACCAGGGTTTCAAGGGTTTCAAGTGATCTGGAAGTCACAGGTTAAATTTCTCAAGGTGCAAATGTAAGACAGCATCTAGGGAAGGGAAGGTGAAAAGATAAAATTCTTAATAACACAATGGTCATACTGTATTTTCATATGTAGAATGGCAGAGCATTCTAGTGCATAGCAGACCCCCCACCAAGAAATGGGCAACTAGAGGATTACAGGTATCCTTCTGCCACCAACTCACTGGGTGACCATCAACAACTCATTTAGCTTCCATGGACTTCAGCTCCCTCTTCTGCGACCAACGGATAAAGCCACTTTTCTTGCAGGGGGCAGGATGCTGGACTGGATAGTTTCTCAGGATTCTTTTTGGTTCTGACATCCATGATTCTCTACCTCAGATATACAATGGCAAACTACCAGGGATAATAACAGCAACAAAACTACCTCAATGAGAATCAGTAATAGGAGCTAATACTGTGTATGAGGTACGTACTATTATTATCCCTGTTATATAGACAAAGGAAAATGCAAACTCAGAGAAGTTACTTGCCCAAGGTCATCTAACTAGCAATCAGTGGAGCCAGTTTCTCTTTCAGGTATCCCAGCTACAGAGTCCATGCCCTTAACCATCAGGGTGTGCTGTGTGCTGCCTCTCTCTTACGCTTTAAGTAGCAGTAGTTCCAGTACTGTCACTCTGGGTACATTTATATTATTTAGCTTTTTCAAAGTATTTTCACATTAGCAATTTTATCTTATTCCATAATATTCTTGGGAGGTAGATGGAATGAGTATTATTATTCCCATTTAGAAATCAGGTAACCAAAGCCCTGAGAGGTCCTGCAGGGATTTAGTGATGGCAGAGAGGCTAGAATCTAGGTTTCATGACTTCCATTGCAGTGCTCTTCCACATACAGCAAATTGCATAGATGAAATAAGCCAACATCAAAATAAATAAGTAAATAAATAAAACAAAATAAATAAGCCAACATCATAGAGAGGTAAACTGCAAACGTAATTCACTCAACTTTTTGTGGCTAATTAATTTATAAAAAGACTGTTAGTAAAAGATTTTTTACTTTTATGAATCAGAGTAATTTTAGGTTTGCATTTTTTTCCTAAATTGCAGAATTTTATTAATTATGTTCTCATAGGGCTGTATAACATGCAGCAACCTTTAAGTTTACTATGATATAGTACTTAGGATTTAAATATTACGATTTCCTATGTCTAGTTTGGGGAATCCAAGCTATAAAAGGAATAAGACAAATTAGATAAGGGAAAAATGGACTCCCAACAGTCTTCCATATCTGTATTTCACAAAAGTTTGCTTTTCTATGATCTTAAATTTTATTTCAATGTGTCCTTTTAGCACCCAGGTGAACCAAACAACAATCACATCAAAATAATAGCAGTGACAACAACTAATACAAATAAAGTATTTACACTATGTGCTAGACACTGGTCTAAATACTTCATTAAATATTAGCTCATTATAATCCTTACAAAAACCTTATGAGGTATGTATTATTATTAGCCTTATTTTATGGATGAAGAAATCTAGGCTCAAAAGGTTAGGTAAATTTCCCAAAGAAAGTCACAGAACTAGAAAATAGCTGTATCTGGATCTCAAATGAGGTAGACCACTCCAGATGCCAAGCTCTTTAACCACCACGCTTAACATACAATGTTATATTGTTAATAAAGAGCACATTATTATGAGGCATATATTGCATGCTGCCAGAATCCTAAATCTAGGTTATCAAAGTAAGTTACTGAAAAGTTAGAGATAATCAGCAAACAACTGAGCTGATACCTACTTGCTTAAGTGAGATAGCTATTATTATGAGGCATATATTGCATGCTGCCAGAATCCTAAATCTAGGTTATCAAAGTAAGTTTCTGAAAAGTTAGAGATAATCAGCAAACAACTGAGCTGATACCTACTTGCTTAAGTGAGATAGCTGCTGTGGTCAACCAAGCAGCTGTGTCAGGGTCATTGTTTCTTTATCACTGTTTCTTTTTTTCTCCTCCCTCACAACAAGCTTAAAATTCCATGCCACCTGCCATTCAAAACATGGCACAACCTCCTTACCAGTTCTAGCCTTGGCCCTGTAGACCTCAAACATTTTATTTTTAGAAATTGTAATTTTATTAATATTATTTTTTTACATTCTGGGATGTTGTTGTGGAGCAGTTGGGAGGGAGGGGGAGAAGAGAAAGGGGAGGGAAATGTGATAGAAGGAGGGAGGTGGAAGGGTGAGATTGAGGCCTGTGGCACCTCCCTCATTCCCACAGGGGTGATGGGGGGAGGAGGGAGGGGGAGAAGAGAAAGGGGAGGGAAATGTGATAGAAGGAGGGAGGTGGAAGGGTGGGATTGAGGCCTGTGGCACCTCCCTCATTCCCACAGGGGTGATGGGGGGACTTCCAGCGGTGGCTTGGTCATTGCAAGGCCAGGTGCAGGTGTCAGGGAGGTGTGGCAAAAGCCCTTGCTCCCTACCATTCCAGCTTGGGAGCCTGCGGCCCTTCTTGCTGGTCACCACTGGGCTGGCTGCTGGTGTCGGGGGGTGTGGTTGAGGCCCTTGGTCCCCCACTGCCCCAGCTTGGGAGAGCCCTGGGTGTTTCCTGTGATGGCTCGGTGTTTGCCACTGGGCTGGCTGTGCATATCAGGGAAACCTGGCTGAAGCCCAAGGTCCCTAACCACACTGGCTCAGGAGAGCCTGGGGAGCTTCCTGCAGCAGCTCAGTGGTTGCCGTGGCTCGGTGTTTGCCACTGGGCTGGCTGTGCATATCAGGGAAACCTGGCTGAAGCCCAAGGCCCCTAACCACACTGGCTCAGGAGAGCCTGGGGAGCTTCCTGCAGCAGCTCAGTGGTTGCCACTGGGCTGGCTGCAGGTGTCGGGGGTGTGTGGCTGAAGCCCTCAGCCCCCCACCACCGTGGCTCAGGAGAGCCCAAGGTGCTTCCTGCAGCTGCTCCATAGACCTCAAACCTTTAATCCATACAGAGTGGTCTCCAGAACAGAAGATGAAACAGAAGAGGAAAATATGTTTCTATCCAGCTATTTAATAAAGTCAACATCATTTCAGCCTTAATTTACTTGATGTTTTTTTTTTCTATCTATCATTAATACTTTAAAGTAAGTTGACAAAAAGATTGCCACCAAAACAATTTTCAGATCCCAGTTGTGGCTAAACTGAAACATTCTTAAAAGATGTTAATGAAGTACAATAGCAAAACTGAAACGACTAGAAACTTCAGAAACTCAACACTGCTATACTTTAAATTTCTTATTACATGTTAGCTGCTTTAGAAACTAAAAACAAAGCAAGCAGTTGCTCAATTTAGGATAAGCAGTAATATATATACATATATATATTTTAATGAGCAGAAAACAATTAGGAGAATCAGAAAATTAAGTTAAGATTCTTTTATAATTCAAGACTGCTTGGTAGAAACACAATGAATATTACAAGGCTAATGAAAACTGATTTCTGACGTTACCAAAGCAGCAGTAAGAGGGTGACCTTATGTGTGCTCAGTGTTTGGTGATTTACAGTATAGGCTTTGATAATAGCACTGTAAAGGAAATCCCTTTTCAAAGAGTGTGAAGCTCTTAATGAGCAGTTTCCTCCCTGCCTCCCTCTCTTATCCTGAATGGTTAAATGAAACATTACATAAGATATATATTTGATACAGAAAATGTCAAACATCCTCATGCTCAAAAACACACAAAAAGCTTTTGCAATTATTTTATTGCAGTTTATTCAAATTGTCTTACCAAAGTAAAAAGTGCAGACTAAAGTTTAAAATCTTGTCTATTACAAAAGGGAATATAATCTATAACATTTTTGTAAGTAGCAGTCATTAGGATTTGTAAGAACTGAAATTGGAACTGGTACTGGCATATTTACTCCTTGCTTCTATTTAAAAACAAACAAAAGTATAAAGAGAAAAAAACTTGTTCCTGAAAACTCATAATTTAAGCCAGTGCTACTAGTACTAGGCCCTAACTCTTATATTAATTACTTTTACAGGGTATCATACTGGCAAAGAAAGGCTGCCTTCTTCACTTACGAATCTCACTTAAATTATATGCCATTTCTAATGTCTATTCAAGGGTATAGACAGTGACTCTGGGAAATCCATTTTACTATACATAGAACTGGATATCGCCAAGAGCTAAATTAGGTATTAACTTTTGCTACCCAAGAATTTCAGCCAAAAGGGCCACCTGTTCCCCCTAAATCAAGAATTTTCAATCACATTCCCATTGTAGAAATTTAGACCAAACTAAACACTAAGGAACAAATATCATTTGTGTGAAATGACATTGATAATTTCAGGCAGGTAACAGCTCTATCAAATACATGCTGCTAAAATGCAGCTTTTATGCAGCCCCTCAAAAACGAATAGCTTTTTTTTTTGTAGAGGATAAAGTCCAAATTTCTTCAGTTAGCAAATACAGCTCTCCACAGTCTGCCTAGCCTGCCTTTCCAGAATGAGTTCTCACTCCTTGAAAGCTGACACTGAAGTGTGTATTTAAATCACTGTCCTCCATTGAGGCTATCTGAATTTCTTGGTGTCGTTTTGGTCTGAGGCCTATA
Organism: Galeopterus variegatus; assembly: GCF_000696425.1. Taxonomy (NCBI): domain Eukaryota; kingdom Metazoa; phylum Chordata; class Mammalia; order Dermoptera; family Cynocephalidae; genus Galeopterus; species Galeopterus variegatus. The sequence goes on along the minus strand of NW_007726267.1, from coordinate 761,642 downwards.
CCCTCAAAATACAGGTAGCTTGATATAATTACCCTGCATACAGTTCTTCAGTACTCATCTCAAATCTCTGGGTCTCCAAGAAGGTTTCTTAATCATTCCAGCCCACAACTATGATGATGAATTAGCTGTGAATTTTGCCTCACAGCATCAGCTCACCTTACTGGAAGTATACTTTGAAGCTTCAATTATAAGATTTGAAATGTGACTTCAGATAAAACCACTGAAAATGCCCACTGAAACTATAAACTGCAGCACTCAGTGAATGACTAATAATTAAGACAGGTTATAAAGTGATGTAATACTACCTTTAAAAAGTGATTTAATGATCAAATAAACTGGCACAGTTGATTCTAATTATTTGCAGATTCCATCTTTGCAATTTTGCCTGTTTGCTTGTAACCCCGAAATCAGTACTTGCGGTGCTTTCCTGGCCATTCATGGATGAGCACAGAGTGGCAAAAAATTTGAGTTCACTTATGTGCATGTTCCCAACTGAGGTCAAAGTGAGGCCTTCTTGTTTCAGCTCTCATATTGTGAGCAAGTGTCCTTTTCATGGCACATTTAGTGCCACATTTTTTGCAGTTTTGTGCTTTTTGTTGGTGACTTTGCTGTTTAAATTGGATTCCACACACAATGCTGAAATTCTGTCTGGTGTTCTAAGCACAAGAAGGCTATGATGTACCTTAGGGAGAAAAGGTATGTGTATCAGATAAGCTTTGATCAGGCATGATTTATGGTGCTGTTGGCCATGAGTTCAATGTTAACGAAACAACAATATACATTAAATAAGGTGTCTTTAAATAGAAACACACACAAAACAAGGTTAGGTATTGATAGGTTGACAAAAATGTAATCAGTAATCAGAAGCGCCATATTTACCCAAAGAGCAATGGTTCAGTATTTGTTAATTCAGTGTTCACTAAGACTTTTTAGAAGACAATTACTGTAAATAATAAAAATCGATTACTTATCAATATGATAAAAATATTAAGTACCGATTAAAAAGTATGATGTAGACCAGGGATCAGACAACTTTTTCAGTAAAGGGTCCGACAGTAAACATTTCAGGCTTTTCTGGCCATGTCTCACGTATTCTTTTTTGTTTCCTTGTTGGTGTTTACAGTCTTTTAAAAATATAAAAGCCATTCCTAGCTCATGGCTTTTGAGGGGCCAGGTTTGCTATTAGCTCCTGATGTAGATCTAGATGCATTATACCACAGGAGATTGCCACAAAATATAAAGTGAAAAAAAGCATATTAAAAAGCTTTGGGTATATTCTAAAAGAAAAAAATTAACTAAAATTCGGGGGTTGAATGATTCCAGTTTTTGTAGACATTATATATTTACGGGTACAGAGAAATAAAAATGTCTAGGAAGATATACACCAAAATATTAATAATGTTAATATTATTAGTGGAGTGGGTGGTTTTTACATTTAATCTTTAGCTTCGTCTTTTAAACTTTTGAAGGAGATAGTAAACTTATCTCCAAAAGAAAAATCTGACTCAAGTACAGCCCCTGCCCTTAAGTAAATCGTCCATCTGTCTGTACATACATTCATGCATCCGTCCATTTAATCACTCCTTCATTCAACAAAGATTATTATTTACATATACTTTTTTTTTTGTCAGAACACTGATTGCTTTTCTTTTAAAATAAAAACTCTAAAGGCTCAATTAAAAATTTTTATATAAATATAGAACGAGAAGGGATCTTAGTATATTTACAAATGTTTTTTTCTACAAATGCTGCTTGGATTATTGGCAGAGGAAAACACTAAAATAATTACTTTTCACGCATGCCAATCTAGTGAAATTTTATACAAATTCCTAAGTATTGTTGAATAATGTGTGGTAAAACTCAAGTGGGGGGTGGGTGGGAGAGTAAGTCTTTTACACAGGCTTTTCTCTCCTTAGCCCTCCAAGTCCCTGAGAAAGGATAGGAAGGTTCGAAGATGATCATACTGTCTTTTCGTGGTGGATATTAGAGAACAGTAACACAATCTTCCTTAGCTGCTTCGCTTTACAAAAATCCAACTTTCCCCAGTGACACCATTTTCCTTTCAACACTGTCTGATGATGGTTGCTCCTTCTCTAACTGCTCCAATCTGAGAAATTCAAGGCTAAGAAGAGGGGTTAGCATTCTCCTTCTTCACCACACCATGGCTAGATTTCTCTTTGCTGTGGCTCATCATCTCTTATGTTTGAGACCTATGAGTGAAATAGGCTCATATTTCCATCCCCTAACCCTTCTTGCTGTCATCTGTCTTTTTAGCGAACTTTACCTCTTCTTCTAGGTCTGCTTTGGAACCTTCTGTGGTCTTTTCCATCCTGTCACCCACCAGCATCTGCTGTCTGATAATTCTACCCATAGCCAGGCCTTGGTATTTTACGTCAGTTATGGTGGTCTAAAACACAAATGTTTCTTAAAACAAACTCAACTCTTCTGTCTCCTAGCCTGTTCCTTTCCCACATCTTTCATGGTCTTGTTTCCTAGTCTTGACACTTCCTCCCTCTTCCTGCTCACTTTTTCATTTATTCATACATTTAGCAAATATTTATTGAGAGCCTATCATGTACCAGGCACCTGAAACACAGTGAAAAAGATAAACATGGTCCTCTACTTTCACAGAACTTTTAGACTAGTGGGAGATAGAGACAAGTAAACAGGTAGTTGCTATACGATGAGATTAAGCTAGGATAGGAGAAAGGCCTGGTGCTGTGATTGTACTGAGAAGACACATCTAACCCAGATGTGGGGGATCTAGAATGGACCTGTTTGAGGATGTAATATTTCAGGATTGTGGAGGATTAGGAGGAGGTTAAAGGTGGGGTGAAGTATTGGGGAAAAAGCACTATGCAAAGGCACAGAGGCAAGAAAGAGAGGAGTAGAAAGGTTTGAAAAGTTATATAATAAAAAGCTTACCCAATCATAAAAGACATCATAAGCCACTGTGAACTATTAGACTGTCGCACAGAGGCAAGAAAGAGAGGAGTAGAAAGGTTTGAAAAGTTATATAATAAAAAGCTTACCAAATCATAAAAGACATCATAAGCCACTGTGAACTATTAGACTGTCCTGAAGGCAGTGAAGACCCTAAGATGTTCTAAACAGAGGAATTACCTGATGATATCTGCATGTTTGAAAGTTCTAGATGCTGTATAGAGTATAGACTGAAGATGGCAAAGGAGCCAGTCAAGATGACGTTGTAGTAACCTGGCTACAAAATTATGGTAGCCTGCCTTAAGGTAGGAGCAGTCAAGATAATAAGAAGCAGGTGGGTTTGTGAGGTATTTAGTTAGTCAAATCTATGAGGCCTGATGACTGAAATAACACGGCAGAGAGGCGAAAAGCGTAGTCGAGGACTGTGTCCAGATTTCTCCTTTGGGGAATGGGTTTGATGGGGTGCCATACACATCCGCTGAGATGTGGAATACAGAAGCAAGAAGAAGCAAGCCTTCAAATAAATGGATGAATTATTTTGAACATGCTGAATCTGAAAGACCTGTAACTCATCCAGGAGAAGACACCCAGTAGGCAGCTGGGAAGAGTGGATCTGAGCTGGAGATATAGAAGATTGTGGGTGCCTACTGCATATGGACAAATAGTAACAAGCAGCAGGATAGGATGAAATCACTCAGGAGGAGGAAGAAAGTAAGAAGAGGGCTTAGGACAGAGCTCTGATATCTAAAAGCAAGAGGAACTTGCAACGAAGAGGCCAGAGAAGTAGAGGGAGGAAAACTAGAAAGAGAATTGTTTCACAAAAAGCATAGGAAAAAGCCTTTACAAACAGGATTCTGGTGTCTAGTGCAGGGCTGGTACACTGTAGGTCACTGGAAAGTGCCCACTGAATTTAACAACAACAAGGTCATTGGTAACCATGGAAAGGTCAATGAAGTGGAGCTGGAAACCAGTGATTCTCCATGGTCAATAAGTTGCCTCATCACACCTTCTAATGACTCTCACATCTGTCCCTTCATTTCCTTCTCCACGGCCACTACTCCAGTTCTTGCTTTTACTACTTCTTGCCAGATCTTGGGCTCTGGCTCATATAACTACCTTTCCATGTGGTCTCTCTTCTAGAATTCTTCCTCCCCAAATAAAACAAAGCAATACAAAGGTACTTCAAAAAGTCCATGGAAATATACATATTATCTTTTAATTCTATTTTCCCATGAACTTTTTGAAGTAACTTGTATATTACACATCCTATACACAACTGCCAGAGCAATATTTCTAAGGTACAGCTTAGAGCAAATTAATCCTGGCTCAAAAATGTAACAGTTCTTTATTGCCTTCAGAATAAAATCCAAATCCCTTAGCATGACATTCAAAGCCCTCCATTATTTGGTCCCAATCTATGTATTCAGACATATTTCCTACACTCCAAACACCTGACTACAAAAAATGCTGACTTTAAAAAAATTAAAGACATTTAAAATGAATCAAGATTTATATTAAGGGCATTCAGATGAGAATAATTCTCCTGGTTTTGTTTGTTTTTGTTTTTAAAGACGGATGGATCTAGGGTTATTATTTATTCTACCAAAATGAACAAATAATGTCTGACAAAGCAGAATTGTCATAAAACCCAGATATCCCCTGTTATGCCGTGGCATTTTATAAATATTATTCTATTACAGAAAACATATCCACCCTATTACCAGCTGACTCATTCTGCATTCTCAGGTATGTAAAATGATGAGAAAGAAAAAAAGACATAGCGACTTTCCTTTTAAAATTCCCCACCCCACCCCCCGGCCCCACCGATCTTGTAGAAGCTTTGTGTTGGTTACTAACTGGAAGATGGTAGTTTGTACATACTGCAGTAAACTAGCAAGTGTCATAGCTTTCCAGTTAAGCCACATGCTTATTAGGAAATAATTATATGACTAAAAAGCCATTTTAGATTTTCAGACCAATTTTAAACAGATCAGAGAAGCCTATTAACAAATCTAAGGGGAGATATGTTAAAGATGACCTAACGGGGCTGGCTGGTTAGCTCAGCTGGTTAAAGCGTGGTGCTATGAAATCAAGGTCAAGGGTTTAGATCCCCTTACCAGCCAGCTGCCAAAAAAAAAGAAAAGAAAAGAAGATAATCTAACACATCAAGAGGTTTTTGTTACATAATTTTAGGCATAACTTGATATCCCAGAACATTCCCATTCCTTTGTTTTTTGTTGCTTTGTAAGATTTTGCACAATCAAACACACACAATGCAGTGTAGTGATGACAAAATATGCTTAACAAGGATGTTGTTCTTCTATAATTTACTCTGCTTTGCTTTGATACTACATTTTAGTACACAGTGAATGGGTTGTAAAGTGATCCCAAGATCAATAATCAGAAGATTACTATGCACTTTTCCTATATCCTAAACAAATAACATCTATTAAAAGTCTTCTTACTGAGATTGGTACAGTGAAATTTTATCACTGTGAACTTAAAATTTCAATTAACAGCAAGAATTGACTATCCCAGACTTATCTTCTTGGTTTATAGAGGAATGCCATGAAATCTGTTGTTCTTCTCCAATTACAATTTATCATGTTCTCAATTAGAGAAAAACCATTTTCATTCGTAGTGTTGAAATCTCAACATCTTCCAAGTCTTTCTGTTTTTTTAGGTGCTGGGTTTTTCAGCTACAAAATATTATTAATATCTAAAGATGATAGAATACGCTTAATAAAGGCCACAGCTATTAGGTTACTATTGGTTCTCAGAACCAATATTAGAAGCATTTGGAGGACTTTACCAAAATACAGATATTCAATCCCCGAAATTCTGACTTAGTAAGTCTGGTATGTAGCCTGGGAGTTCCCCATGTGATTCTGATCTGGTGATTAGCTATAGGATCCACTTTTTACTCATCACAGTCTTTGTAGCATATAGTTTTTATAACATATGGGGCAGACAAAATAATTTCTACTTGATGCCTCTGTTATTGCTAATTGTTTGGTTTAATTCAAATCAAGATCAATGTTTTGACTTAAATGTTTTTATTTGGTAAACTGCCTTTTTAGAGATAATGATCAATTTCTTAGTATTGTTTACCTTATCAACTATCCTAATTTTTAGCCTATTGCTATAATTTAAAATAAATAAGGCATCATTGTATGAAATGGCAAATGCTAATCCCAGTTTTCACTTGCTTTTTGAGTTTTGGAGAAGAAAGAAGTTTCACATTTTTTTAGTTCCTTAAACACTGGTAACAATAGAGATGTCAAACCTAAACTTTTTAGGTTCTTCTCTATATGCAATGTAGACAGAACCATAAGATTTGTCAACCTGAGTCTCATAAATGGGCTGTAGTCACTTCCAAAAAAGTTCTCCTAATTATAATATTAAAATATTTTAAGTGTGTGTGTTTCATGCATTTTTTTTCTTGGCTAGAAAGTCAGTTACTTTCATCAGATTCTCACAGGGGTTTATGGCCCAAGAAAGCTTAAGAATACTCATTCAGGAAGTGGAAGCGATAGGTTCACTAAAATATAATGTATACCCTAAAAGAAAACATTTTCAGACTTTAACAATGGGCAGAAAGAAGGGCTATCTAAATCAAATGTCCTCCTATTTCCAGCTAGCAATTATATTAGTTTTTAATTCACTGAAAGAAATTTAAGTAGCCTTACAAATGGAAAAATATACCAACTCAATAAATTTTTTTTTTTTTTTTGGTCTTTTTCCGTGTCCGGCAACGGATCGCAACCCTCAGTGTCGCCCCCGTACCGGACCAAGACCGGCAACGGGACCGCAACCCTCGGCGCCGCCCCCGCGCCTCGCTCAGCCAGTGAGTGGGAACCGGCCTGCATGTGGGATCCGAACCCTCGGCGGGAGCGCCGCCGCGCTTCCCAAGCGGTGCACTAGCGCAGTGCGCCACCGGGCCGGCCTAAATGTCTTTTTTACCCAAAGAAACCTTATTAATTTGTTTTAATAATCTGATTTTGCATTATGCATTAAAAGCCTACCCTAAAAGACTTCCTTTCAGATATGTAAAAGATTTTAAAGTGTTTAAAGGTTTTCACCCTTTAATGAAGAGCTACAATGTAAACTACTACATTACCTTAAATAAGTATATAAGGTTTAATTTTTAAAAACCAAATATTTTCTTAGATTTTTATAATTTTTAAAATAAATTTTAATGTAGACAAAATTCCTGTCTTCATACAATTTACAAGTAAACTTTTATGTATGGATCTTACTTTCTATTCCTTTAAAATAAAAATCTGCAACAATCCTTTAGAAACCTTTTGGTTAGTAACTTGATTCCATAAAACTGTTCTAATCTTAATAAAAAACTAAGCACAAGCATTTCCTAGTAGCAGATGCAATATGATAGAATATTCGAGAAGACCATTAGGCCATGACTCATTTTTCAACAAAAATTATACGAAATTCTGCAGCTTCCACATTTCATGCAGAATGATACTCAGCAGGCTCAGGTGGTTAAATAGTTCCCCAGCTCCAAACAAATGCTTTGGGTGCAATACGTCTTTGGAGACAAAGGTAAGGTTTTTTTCCTCTTTTCCAAGATATTTGTTTGGTTTATCTTATCTAACTAAAGAAATAAAAAGGGGGGAAAAAAACCCCAGTTTTTTATATCATATAACATTTTCCCCCAAATAGTGCTGAACGGTAAATTAAATACACTGATAGAAATTCACAGAAACTCCCAAATATGATCTCAAGTAAATCAAACAAGGTGAGAGGAAAGCCAATTTGAGAGTTGCTTTTTAATTATTAAAACTGCTTTTTTAAAACTTCTCATTATCATATTTGAGGTATTCAGATCCAATGAAACAGTACTAATAACTTTAAGGGCATTCCTAAAAGATGTTGTAAGCCCTGAGATCTCATAATATTCTTAATAAACTAGTACAGTTGTGCCTTTTTTCTGTGTTTAAAAGAAGCGGAAATGAACAAGTTAAAAGGCATTTTCCTAACCCTGACGGGGAGTCACAAGCTTGATGCTGTTTGAAGCCAGCTGGCATGGTGCCCATTTACAGTAAGCTGTTTACTCCCTGTCCACCAATCAGGCCACAGAGAATAAAATGCCTACAGACATAGTCAGAGTGTCTTTTCAAGATAGATCAACAGAGAAAGAGGGGTTTATAAGCTTTACTAAATTCTTACAGGTATTGTTTTTAATATTGCTCCAAAATATTCCAAACCACTTTTCCATAACCTCAGCATTTTTAAGTCAAATAATCACACCTTAGAAAAAAATCTTAAAATAATAATTTATCAGTGGAATGGGTACTGTCTTCTAATCATTTTAAGTATCTTTTAAATATAATTTTTGAAGGCCACAGTACCTATCCTAAAATGGATTTGAACTTAAATTATACTGACATTGATTTAAACTGTTTTAAATAAGCAATATTTAGCATAGACTGAGAATAGTAAGAAATGGAATACCTAGAGAAGGAGTAGAAAACAGAAAAAATGAACCCTTATTATCAAGAGAGAAGTGGGTAAGAAAAATACAATGGTTGAAAATAAGTGATTCCTGGTCAGAGCCCAGAAATCACAAGGTTTGGTGTTTAGCCCTTGGAGAGCCTCTACCCTCCCACACTGGCCAATTCAGTTCAGAGAGAATCAGCTAGTAAGAAACCTTTTTCTCTTTAACCAAACTTATCTACTACAAGCTATTCCCTAAACTATCTTCCCAAGGTTACATGCCATCACTGGTATCAGCTGCTATAGAAAAGTTCAAAATATATCTTCCATTCAGAGTGTTCAATGAATGTTAAAACGAGTGACAGACATAAAAAGGCAACACCTCAGGCTATCTCATCAATATCAACTTAAACCTAGAGTCAAACCAACATTCTGAATAAACCCCAGTCCCCAAGACTTTAAGAACCAGAAGAACTTTTTAAGCCACACGTCTGTAGCAAAAAGATGACCAACCACAGAAATGACAGATGCCTTTAACAGTTTCTGTGGAAAGAGGAGTAAGCTCATAGAACCACAGAAACATCCAAACCTAGCTACTATAAAACAGACAAAAAGCACTACTGCATAGGACGTGGTTTCTCTGCCTTCCTCCTTATATGCGTCTTGAGCCAATTTTTTCAGTAGGTTCTAGAAATCTGTATCCTTTACTTTTACAGTACCCTAAGTAAATCATTTCACGACAGCCATTTTCTAGTGTATGAGCAATCTCACTTAATTCCCAAGCCCAAATGGCAGAACAAATCACTTCATTAACAATAAAGGACCGTGGATTTTAATACTTCATTTAGACCTTCAGACCTAGTCGGGGTTGTCCCCTCCCCAAATTCCATTTTTACTCCAGTGTACCCAATACTTTTGGAATTTCAGATCTTGCAATCATTTGGTCCTATAATAATGTTTCTTCTGCTACTTTTACTTTTCTGTGTTTCTCATAATTTCCATTTCTTCAAAAAAAGATCAAATGCAAATTTTATTAAATTAAATTCCTAAATTATCCTGTACTATTTCCTAAACATTTGCTTTTTTTTTTGAAAAATCTTAGGGCTAATGATCAAACTTAGGTTAATTTTCTTATTAAGTGCCCAAACAAGAATGAATATATATGCAGATTACTTAGAGTAGTTCTAGGTCAGAGTACATATATTATTTCTAAGATCTCACTAGGGTGTAAGATTTAAATTAGATTTCAATCAGTAGGTAAATACATAAAATCAAATTATATCTTTGTTCCCATAGTTAATACCTGGAAAGGTGCCAGATTCACGACCTTGGAAATTATATAGTTTATGAACAGGATTTCAAAATAACGCTGAGGCAGCAGTGGTACTTCTTTACTTCCTCAGCCACTCTTAAATCCAAAGGGCTAAGAAAGCATCGACTATTCATTAAGTAGATTGAAAGTTTTATATTTGTAATGTATTGTTAGTGTATTCACTACAGGAAAGCAAGTTGGTTTGTCAACACAATGGTAAATAGCTTGAAATAAGATTATGCACAAAGAAAATTCAATTTAGGTTGATAATTAAATGTAATAATTATACAAAGAGTACTATTTCTTAAATTTCTAGCTTCCACTTTTCAATTTTAACCAGTGCAAAAAACAAAAATGAAAAATACTGCTTTGATACTTTAACAAAGCAACTATATATTTCATTTTATTACAAAATTGAGCATCACAGCATGAAAAAGCTGAAATTGGAGAAAATAAAAAGATACACATTTTATCTAAAAAGTGAAAGATAATTTTACAATTAAACAATTTAAAAAGAATTCTGTAATCCTCAGCTTGTAGCTGAATTGACAAAAGGCAATTTAAGTCAATCTCATGAACTACATACAAATAGGGGACTGCCCAACTTCCTTTCTCTTCCTTTCTTTCTCTTCACCTCCAACACATTTTTTTTTTAGTTTTGCAGAGTAGTACCTCCAAAATAGCATTTCTAACAATAAAAAGAAAATTCTGTGCTAATGTTTCAGTTGTCTTCACTGAAAAATACATACCTTCATAATTCCGCTATAATTTAACGTCTATTTTAAGGCAGCATAGCTCTCAGGTGTTCATAATCCATTCCTAAAGTCCCTCCTCATCTTCTCCTGTTCCTCATCCTCCTTTATATAGTTGTTAGACTTCTAGAACTGAAACTAGTTCTGAAATTTTGGTTAATAGCTAATGGAAAACCCTGAGATAAATGACAAAAAACATAAGCAGATACTTTGTTGAACAAATACCTGACCCAGCCAAATGAATAGTTCGTTCCTCTGAAAACAGCTAAGTTAAGATGTCTTGGTCTTTAGGTTATTTTGTGCTGCTGAATAGGAAATTCATGTTCAGTGAAGAATGTTAGGATTTGGGCAGATATCTCTTCCCTTCACATCCTCTCCTGCCAGCAGCTCTTCCCATTCACCACCCCAATAAATGAAACGTTTATATATTTAACAGTTTTGGTCTTTCTACTTCTTTACTCATCCTCTTAAATATTTTGCTGTCATTTTTCAGTAGGCATTATTATTTAACATTTATTATACAGAGAATTCCCCACCAAAGATGTTTCTTCTTGACTGTACTCACTGAGACCCATGTTAGCTCAGCAGTGGGCAGGTCAGAAGGAGGAAAGGGCCTGGGACATCTTATACATTAAAAGCAAGTATTCCACAGAAGTAAAAGATTTAATTCTGAAGAGAGCCTTAATGTCACTTTGATCATGTGTCATAAAAATAAGCATCCTTTGAACATTTCAGCCACTATAACAATCTAATCGCTGTACTGTTAAGTACTAATGGTGAGAATTCAATTGTGTAAATATTAGCAAAGATTCTGAACACAAGAACCTCCTAACTCTTCTCTTTGCCTTTAGCTTTAACTCACTCTAATCCATTCCTCCTAAAAGTTTTCAAACTCTTAACAACAAAATCCTTTCTTTTAAAAAATTAAATCTTATGTAGAACCTCCAATATGTAAAACAGGTAAAAGTTGATATTTTACTGATACGCCTTCTTTTAAACATTCAAAATTATAATATTAATCTATATGGGAAGCAATCAGTGAGATCAATGAAGCTGTTTTGATAAAACCAATAAAACTGAAATGGAAATTATAAACAATAGTTATGTCACGCTTACCCTTGAACTTCATATTTAAGCACAGTTTGAAAACCACTACCCTAAAACCTCACTTTGTTCCCATGAATAGCCCAAGCCTCATTTCCAACCTTCTATCAAGTCTTCTTCCCCTTATAAAAATAAAACCCAAACTTTCACAAAAATCTGGACTGTAACGTATTTCACACCTATTTCTCATAGAAATTATTTCCCAGTCAGTAGGGTTTTCTCAGTGTTCCTCAATATGCCAAGTTCAGTCATTCATTCATTGAACAAATATGTATTGAGTGCCTACAATGAGCCTCTAGATTTTTGTTTACTCTGTCCATTACTGCCTTGGAATCTTCCTCAACCATCCTCAACAATAGCTTTCTCTCCTATCTCCCAAAGTACTCAATCGATTCTGCCACTCATGAATCCTGAACTGTTTCTTTGTTAATGGACTGCTTACATGATAAAGAGCCACATGGTATATAGACAAGACCACTAATACAGAAATATCCTAAAATACGCCAGTGTTTCTTTGGTTTTAATTTTTAAAAATCAAATTTTTATTTCTACTGAAGATAAAAACTCATTTCTGAGTTTCAAAAGTGAAGATTTAAGACTCATGTACTTTATGGGAAAAGCATATATGAATGCATACAGTTTAAGTGGTATTTGTGGTTTTAGCTTACTCTGCTGAGTAATTAAAAATGTAAAAGCCACAGTTAAGCACACAGAAAAGCTACTAGACTGTAAAAGAAAAGTCACATTTTTCATACACATGATTAAAGAATAATTAACTATTTTTCATAGCACAGTATTTGCTCAAAAGTTTGAAACATACTAAATACATGAATTCTGATCTCTACCACTGTGTATAAATTTAGTAAATACTTCTAGTGGTTTGTGTACAATTCAGTTTTAAAATATGTTTAAGTTCTTTCTCTGCAACATTGTGTATTACCAAGCTATTTTTTTTTAATTCATAAAAGATGCCTGCCTTGTTTCAAAAAGGACTTGAGATAGCTTTAAAAGATATGTAAAATTCAAGATGGCAGTTTAAGAGAAAATAAAAATTTCAAGCTGATCAATTACCTTTCTATAAGAGTAGCTTACTAGATCACTGTTAAATTATTTAGAAACACAAAACATTCAGGATGGTCTCAGACTTTTATCTTTGTTTCCTTAAGCCTAGTCTAAAATTTTCTAGCGCCATATAAAATGAACAATTTAAATATTAGAGTAAAGAAATATGAGTCTTTCATCACCTATATGCCAAAAATGGTACTAGCTTTTGTCTTACCTATAACATCTAATGAAGCATTAATGACATTGCTTCATCTACTGACATTTTTAGGGTTTCTGGTATCTCATTAGGGAGTCTTGTAAAACAACTGATAAATAGTAAGCAGAATGACTTCCATGTAAGAAGCATATAAACACACAGCCTAGCTCTACTGTAAATTGTCTCCACTACAAACTGACAGCTACTGCTTTAGGGGACCTAAAAAGTTTCATCTTAAGTCTATCCTGTGAAAACTAGAAACAAACAAGGCACACAACAGTTACAACACACTGAACACAAATTTAAAACAACAACAACAACAACAACAACAAAAATCCTACAGAAGGAGTAGGGATGAGGTAACATGATCATGTTGTAGGACAACTCTGGATTGAGCATTTTCCTTTCAGTAACTGGACAGACCACTGGATATTTAGTTTGAAAACAGTTCAGAGCTGTTTTTCTAAATTTAGGCAATAGCTTTCTTTTTTGATTGTTATAGTAGACTAGTTTTATTTAATATAAGTAGGAAGCATTGCTGAATGACTGAAGACAAAACAGGTCACAGCAACACAGGAGAATTAACTTTATTAGATTAAAACCCTGGTCTGGATTACAGCAAAAGTTAAAATTATTAAATTTTAATAGAATTATAAAATGAAAGGAAATAAAAGATAAGTTAATTCCAGAATTTTTCTATAAATTACTTCCCAGACAATGAAGAACTCTGATTCAGTAATAAATACAGGCATTTCCTATTTCTATACACAATGCCTTCCTAAAATCACTTGTGATAAATGAAAAGCCTTGCATGTTACAAGGTAAATTAGATGGTCGGGGTGGGGAGCGTTCTATTCCAAGAGAATTAAATACAATACAGAATCCCTATTTGTACTTTGTTCTTCAGACACAATCTTCAGTGATATATTTCCATACTTCACACATTTTCTCTGATGTCTTTACCCTTTATTACTGAACAAACAGTGCACCTGATTCAGTGTAAGGGGCATACAGGTGAAGCCAAAGATCGACTATATTGTGAATACTCAGTCTGTCCATCTCTATCCCAATTTCATTAAATATAGAAACCCAACATTCTCATCACTAGTATTAGTACCTTAGTTTTTCTATTTTCCATTCATTTCTCTAACATAACATAAACACACAATACAACAAGTATCATTTGAAATAATTTTTTTAAACCCTACAACACCTTCTTCCAAGGAAAGCTTTGTTGGAAATAAGGTATGTAATAAAAGCTGTGGATTTCTCCACCTGGTCCCCATTCCCTGAGCTACCACTATAGTTCCTGATAGTTCTTCACAGTATTCTGGAAAACACTGTAATAAAACAAAGAACTGCTCAAATACTACCAAACAGGTAAAGATGGCACTACTATTGAAATTGTTGCCTGGTGGGCAGTACCAGCATGCAGTGGCCTTGAAATGCTTGTCAGCTGCTATAAGAAATTTCCAGATTTCCCCTGAAAAACAGTTTGGTGGAGAGGGCATCAATATATTATTTTCAAGCAATTGTACCTTCTGTACAAAAAGCTCATTTGTTCCAAAGTTGAACTTACGACAGTTGAGAACCACCTGTGTGTAAGACAATATACAGAAATCATCAGACTTCTAAAGTTAAATGGTAAAACAGCTTGAAAGAGATCTAATACTGAACTCATTTCCCAAACCAAAGGGGATTAACTGTATTTTTAATTATTCAGAATTGGGAGACACGTGAAAGTGAAAACATTTAATTTAGGTTTTACAAAAAGTGCTTTAAAAACAATTATAAAAGAGTAATGTCAGAAAAATTGGTGGAGTAAGGAACTCCAAGTTCTACCCCACCATAAAAGCAAAAAAAAAAAAAAAGGCAAAACCGGTCTGATTCAACTTTTTCGGAACTCTAAAAATAAAGCAAAGGCTTGCAGCAGCCCAAGAAATACTTACTCAAAACCAAACAATACACTAGCCAAATAGCTTAGGAGGAAAGCTGGAGAGCCCAAAAGGGCTTTGAAAAGGTCTGATATATTCCTGGAAATCTAAGAGTCCACATATGCTTGAATATGGCTGTGTACATGCTCAGGAAAAACCTGAATAGATCCTGTCACCTCCTGCTGATCTTGAGGCTCTAAAGAAGTTGGAAGTAAAGGCTAAGGCAGCATGATTCCTGCTCTAACATGCACACACAAAGCTGGGCAGAGACTGGAAGATATTTTGCTTCTAGGCATTTAATGAAATTTCTGTTCAATCATTAGTTGACCACTAAGTTAATGAAACAGAGACTTCAGGGTAGCCACAATAAAAAAATATAAACTTTACAGAATTAGCTAAGAAAAGTCACTAAACAAAAATCTACAATACTCATCAGCAACAAATACTGGGGAGAAGACAGCATCTCATTTCCAGAGGAGCCACACTGTAATATTCAAAATGTTCACTTTTCAACAAAAAATTACGAGATATGCAAAGAAGCAGAAAAGTACAGCCCATGAACAGGGAAAAAAGAAACCAATAGAAACCAGGCCTGAAGAAGCCCAGACATTGGACTTTCTAGACAAAGACTTGAAATCAGCTATTTCAAGTATGTTCAGTGACACAAGGAAAACTATGTCTAAAGAACTAAAGGAAAGTATGAAAACAGTGTTTCATTAAATTGAGAATATTAATACAGAGACAGAAATGATAAAACTGAACCAAATAGAAATTTTGGAGTAACAGAAATGAAAAATTCACTAGAGGGGCTCAACAGCAGATGTCAGCATGCAGAAGACAGACTCGAACTTGAAGATAAGTCAACTGAGATTATCCAGTCTGAGGAATTGAAAGAAAAAGAAATGAAAAAAGAAAAACTGAACAAAATCTCAGAAACCCATGGGACACCAACAAATGTACTAACATATATATGAACAGGGTAACAGAAGAAGAGGAGAGAAACAGGAAAAAAGAGTATTTGAAGAAATAATGCAAAAAACTCACCAAATTTGATTTTAAAAGGCCAAGAAGCCCAACAAACTCCAAATAGGATAGACTCAAAAGGACCTACACTTACACACATCATAACCAAACTATCAAAAGCTAAAGACAAAAAAAGAATCTTGAAAGCATCAAGAGAGAAAGCAATTTATCACATGCAAATGATCCTCAATAAGATTAACAGCTAATTCCTCATCAGAAATCATGGAGGCCAAAAGACAGTAGGATGACATATTCAAAGTATTGAAAGAATTCAATACTAACCAAGAATTCTATATTTGGCAACACTGTCCTTCAAAAATGAAGGAGAAATTAACACATTCTCAGATAACAAAAAACTAAGGGAGTTCGCCACTAACAGACCTGCCCTTCAACAAATGCTAAAGAGTCCTTTAGGCTGGAATGAAAGAACACTAGACAATAATACGACTTCACATGAAGAAATGAAGAATACCAGGGAAAGTAACTACATAGGAAACATACAAAACATACAAGTCAGTATAAATGCATCTTTCGTTTTCAACTTTTTTTTTCTATTTGATTCAGAAGACAACTACATGAGCAATCATTATAAATCTGTGTGGATAGGCACACAGTGTAGAAAGAGGAAACCTGTGACAATAACAGCAAAAAGGGGAAGGGGCAGAGATCTGAGGGTACTTTGAAAATGTTTATGGAAACATTTGTATTATCTTTTAATTCTATTTTTTCCATGAACTTTTTGAAGTACATTCATATACAGAAGCAGAATTTTGGTGGGTTTTTTTTTTCTATAGATATTTATTCTTTTTTTTTCAAAAGGAAACAATGTAAGTATAAAACAAACATGAAGAGTTATTACTTTGGGGGAAAAGGGAACAGGGTAAAGGAGATAAAGATGGAAGTGAGACTTCCCTTTTCCTGGTTTTATAGTTTTGACTTTGGAACCATGTAACTGTTTTATATAATTTTTAAAATAATCATCAAAACTGAAAATAGGGCCGAGCCCATGGCGCACTCAGGAGTGTGGCGCTGGGAGCACAGCAGCGCTCCCACCACAGGTTTGGATCCTATATAGGGATGACCAGTGTGCTCACAGTGCTCACTGGCTGAGCACGGTGCGGCCGGTCTCAAAAAGGACACACACACAAAAAACTGAAAATAAATGAACCTAAATATTTCAAGATGGCAGCACAAACACAGTGAAAGAAATTTGTTTCAGGGAACTTCCTTTAATGGTATGTTTTTGTTAGAATATATTCTAAGGATTAAAAATAAGTCTAAGCTGCATTTATTTATATTTGAAAATTTTGGCCACAAAACAAGTCTTAATACTTTTCAAAAGACTAAGATCATAGAAAATATGTTCTTTGACTATAATAATAGAAGGAAATTTAGAAAATTCACAAATGTGTGGAAATTAAACAACACTCTCCTAAATAAACAATGGGTACAAAGAAAAATCACAGGGAAATTAGAGTACTTTGAGATAAAAATCAAATTGTAACATATCAAAATTTATAGGATGCAGGTCTCATGAAGTGCTTAGAGGAAAATTTATACTTGTAAACACTCATATTAAAAATAAGAAAAATCTCAAATTACTAATGCAAACTTCTATCTTAAAAAAAAAATAGAAACAGAAGAGAAAACTAAACCCAAAGCAAATATAAAAGGAAATAAAGATTACAACAGAAGTATATGAAATAGGGCATTAAAAAAAAATAGAGAAAATCAACAAAACCAAAAATTAATTCTTTAAAAAGATCATCAAAACTTGCAAACCTTTGTCTAGACCAACCAAGAAAAAAAAGAGAGAAGACCAAAATAACTAAAATCAGAAATAAAGCAGGGGCATTATTACACTGTCATTATCATTTTTTCATAGTGGTAAAATATAGTTTTTTCTCTTTCTCATTTGCATTTTTGTTCTACCAGTGGGTTTTGTTCTTTCTTGGATATTTGTATTGTGGTAGTGACTATCATGATTTGGATTCCAGATGCAGAACTCCCTTGAGGATTTCTTATGGGGCCGGTCATGTGGTGGTGAACTCCTGCAGTTTTTGTTTGTCTAGAAAAGACACTATTTTCCCCTCATTTCTAAAGGACAGCCTTGCTGAGTATCGTATTCTTCGCTGGCAGTTTTTCTTCTTTTAGTATTTTGAATACAGCATCCCATTTACTTCTGGTCTGTAGAGTTTCTGTTGAGAAGTCTGCTGTTAGTTTGATGGGGGTTCCCTTAGGTGACTTGATGCTTTTCTCTTGCTGCTTTTAAGATTCTTTGTCTTTGAGCCTTGCCAGTTTGACTATAATGTGTCTTGGAGAGGATCTTTTTGGATTGAATCTGTTTGGGGATCTTTGAGCCTCCTGGATCTGATGGTCCACATCTCTCCCTATACCTGGGAAGTTGTCCATTTTATTTCATTGAATAGGTTTTCAATGTCTTTTCCTTTCTCCTCCCATTCTGTAACACCCATGATTCAAATGTTTGTGCACTTAATATTGTGTGCTAGCTCTTAAGTGTTCTTCATTTTCTAAAATTCTTTTTTCCTTTTTTTTTTTTTTTTTTTGTCTGCCTGGGTTATTTTTAAAAGACTATCTTTAAGATCAGAAATTCTTTCTTCTGCCTGTTCTAGCCTGCTGCTTAAGCTATTGGTTGTGTTTTTTATTTTGTTGAATGAATCTTTCAGTTCTATGAGTTCTGCTACATTCTTTTTTAAAGTAATAATCTTTGTGTAAATTTCTTCTTTCATATCTAGATTTTTTTCCCTCATTTCATTATGTTACCAGAGTCTCCTTGTATCTCAGTGAGTTTCCTTAAGATTGTTATTGTTGCTCAGTATTATTTTTCAGTCATTTCAAGAGTGTCCTGCTCTACATGGTCTGGTATTTGAGAATTACTGTATTCTTTTGGTGGTGTCAGATTTTCTTGGGTTTTCATATTTCTAGTATCTCTATGTTGATGTCTGGTCACCTAGTAGATCAGTTGCTTCTTCTATTACTCTGGATTGGAGAGGAGAGAGATGTCCTCTTCCTTTCTGGTCTCTACTGGTGACTCTTTGTGTCAAGGCAATTGAGTGTCTGGCAGACCGCCTGCATGGTGGCTGTGGCGTCAAACTGTTTTTGAGGCAGCTGTGGCTGTGGCAATGGCTGTGGTGGGCCACCCACATGGAAGTGGTGTTTTTGGCATGCTCTCTTGCCTGGGTCCAGGCAGAGGGAGGTGCCCTTGGCTCTTGCCTAGGACCCTGGGTGTTGAGAGGCAAAAGTTTTGTACACTATTGAAATTAAGTTGTCATTAATCCAAACTAGATTGTTAAATTAAAATGTTATGTAATCTCCAGGGCAACCACTAAGAAAATAACTAAAAAATAATAATAATAATAAAGTAAATGACAAAGTAATTAAAATTGTTATACTAGAAGATATCTATTTAATATAAAAGAAGATAGTAATGGAAGACGTTAGGAACAAAAAGAATATGACATATAAGAAAAATATCAAAATGTCAGAATTCCTCCTCAATAATTATATTAAATACTAATGGATTAAATCTCCAATTAAAAGGCAGAGATTGGCAGATCTGATTATATGCTACCTACAGGGGCTCACCTTAAACTCAAAGACACAAACAGATGGAAAGTAAAAGAATGGGAAAAATATTCCATGTAAACAGTGCAGAAAAGAGACCTATAGTGGCTATACTATCAGACAAAATGGATTTAAGACAAAAATTCTTCTTAGAGACAAAAGGCACTATGTAATGATAAAAGGGTCAATCTATCAAGAAGATATAACAATTATAAACTTATCTGCACCTAACAGAGTCCCAAAATGTTCATGAAACAAATGAACATTTGAAACAAAATGAAACAACATGAAACAAAAGGTGGCAGAATTGAAAAGAGAAACAATTCAACAATATTAGTTGCAGACTTCAACACCCCACCTTTAATAATAGATACAACAACTATACAGGAAATCAGCCAGGAAATAGAAGACTTGAACACCACTATATATCAACTACACCTAAGAGACATCTATCAAACACTCCACCCAACAAAAGCAAGATACACATTCTTCTCAAGTACATATGGAACATTCTCTAGGATGGACCATATATTAGGTCATAAAACAAGTTGAATAAATTTAAGAAAATTGAAATGATACAAAGAATGTTCTCTGACCACAGTGGCATGAAGTTAAAAATTAATAACAGAAGGAAATTTGGAAAATTTGCAAATATGTGGAAATTAAACATTTCTAAATAATCAATGGGTTAGAGAAAAAAATATCACAAGGAAAATTAGAAAATACCTTGAAACAAATGAAAACAAAAATACAACATACCCAAACTTAAGGGATACAGTAAAAGCAGTGCTGAAAAAGAAACTTATAGTTGTAAATGACCACCTTAAAAAGAAGAACACAAATCAATAATTTGATCTTAAACTTGAAAAAGAAGAACAAATTAAATCCAAAGCAAGTACAAGGAAGGAAATAATAAAGTCTACAGTGGAAATATATGAAATAGAGAATAGAAAAACAGAGAAGATTAACAAAAGTCAAAGTTGCTTCATTGAAAATCTATAAAACTTTAGCTAGATTGACCAAGAAAAAAAAAGAAAAGACTTAAATTACTACAATCAGAAATGAAAAGTGAACATTACTACTGACCTCACAGAAAATAAAAAGGACTGTAAAGGAATACTATAAAAAAATTTTATGTCAACCAATCAGATGACCTAGATGATATGAAGAAATTCTTAGAAACACAAAGTACCAAGAAGAAATAGAAAATCTGAATAGACTTATAAAAAGTAATGAGATTGAGTTAGTAATCCAGAAACTTTTCCAACAAAGAAAACCCCAGATGGCTTCACTACTGAATTCTACCAAATGTTCAAATTCTTCCAAACCAAAATAAAACAAAACAAAACAAAACCAGAAGAGGGAGCACTTCCTAACTCAGTCTGAGACCAGTGTTACCCTGACACCAAAGCCAGACAAAGATATCACAAGTAAGCCAGATTAATATCCCTTACAAATGTAAATGCAAAAATCCTCTACAAAATACTGGCAAACTGAATCTAGAAGCATATAAAAAGGATTATAAACCACGATCAAGTGAGATTAAACCTAGGAAGACAGGGTTGGTTCACCATATAAAAATCAATTTACGTGATAAACCTTATCAATACAATAAAAGACAAAAAACACATGATTATCTCAATAGATAAAGAAAATACATTCAATAAAATCTAACACCCTTTCATGATAAAAAAAAAAATGGTGGGGGGGAGTCCTGAGGCATGGAACCAAGGCCTCTCCCACCTGCAACCAGGCAAGGAGCATGCCAAAAACACCTCTTCTATGCAGGTGGCCCATGACAGCCACCACTACAGCCATGGCTGCTGCAAAAGTGACTAGATATCACAGCAGTAGCCACAGCCACTGGGCAGGTAGCCTGCCAGACACTCAACTGCATTGACAAAGGAGAATCACCAGTGGAGACCAAAAAAAAAAAAGAAAAAGAAGAGGACATCTCTCTCCACAAAGCCCACTCCAGAGTAATGGAAGAAGCATCTGCTCTATGGTAACAGTGGAGGACCTGAACACCCCTCTCTCAGCATTGGACAGATCATCAGGCAACATTTGTTCTCTATTGATTTCAATAGAGAAACCCTTAATCTTTCAGAAGGAGATAACAAATCTATGGTTATTAGAGGTGGGGGGAGGGAAAGAGGGGATGGGGAGAGAGTGGATAAGGGGCATAAAGAATAAGTATGATTTGTAATAAAGAACATGCTAATAGTATTGATTTGATCAACATATGTTGTACACAGGTGATGGTAGTCAACACTGTATCCCCAAAATATGTGTAATCATTTATACTTAAAAAAAAAAAAAAAAAAACACAATTTTTTTAAAAAAAGAATTAGGCAGGACTTCTAGCTATGGTGGAAAGAAGAGGTCTCTCCATCCAAAAAACTGGAAAACTGGGGGAAAAAATGTCAAAAAGAACAATTTCAAGGCCCTTTGATACGTATTGCAAATACTTTTTTCTCAGTTTATCATCTGTCTCTTAATTTTGCTTATAATAATTTTTTCATCAGAAATTTTTTCATGGCTATATGGCTGCCCTCTGAGATTTATGTCACACTTGTAAAGAACTTTCTCATCCTAAAAAGACAAACAAAAACCTCAATAAATTAGTAACAGAAGGGAAATTTTTCAGTCTGATAGAAGGCATCTATGAAAATCCCACAGCTAACACCACAATCAAATCGAAAACTTCCTCTAATATCAGCTCAGTACAAAGATGCCCATTCTTACCACTGCTATTCAACACTGTAATGGAGGTCCTAGCTAGGGCAATTAGGCAAAAAATAATAATAAAAATTATGCAAATTGGAAAGAAGTAAAATTATCTTTATTTGAAGATGACATAATCTTATATATAGAAAATTCCAATGAACTTCCGAAAAACCCTATTAGAGCTAATTAATGAGTGTGGCAAGGTCACAGGATAAAAAAATCAACACACAAAAATCAGTTGCATTACTATACAGTAGTAATCTGAAAATGAAATTAAGAAAACAGTTAAATTTCCAATAGCATCAAAAAAAAACAAAATACTTATAAATAAACCAAAGAAGTGCAAGACTTATATACTGAAAACTACAAAATACTGCTGAAGGAAATTAAATCTTGACAGAAATGGAAAGACGTCTTATGTTCATGGGTTAGAAGACTTAATACTGTTATGATTGATCTACAATATTCCCCAAATTGATCTACAGGTTCAATGCAATCCCTATAAAAATTTCAACTTCTTTTTCTTTCTTTTTTTTTTTTTCCTTTTTGTCTTTTTTACTGACCAGTAACGGGATCGCAACCCTCGGTGTCGCGCCCATACCAGGGACCGGCAACAGGATCGCAACCCTCGGTGTTGCACCCGCACCACGCTCAGCCAGTGAGTGGGAACCGGTCTCCACATGGGATCCAAACCCTCAGCGGGAGCACCGCTGCACTCCCAAGGGGCGCACTCTCCAGTGAGCCACCAGGCCGGCCCATCAACTTCTTTTTCTTAAAAAATCAATGAGCTGATCCTAAAATCCATATGGATTTGCAAGAACCAAAGCATAGGCAAAACATTCTTTAAAAAGGACAAAATTGGAGGACTCACATTACCCAATTTTAAGACTTAGTACAAAAACACAGTAATCAAAACAATGTGATACTGGCATAAGATGAGACATATAGAACAATGAGCTAGAGTTGAGAGTCCAAAAATAAACCCATACATTTTATGATCAATTGATTTTGACAAAATATCAAGACCATTCAATGGGGATAGACTAGTTTTTTTTTCAACAAGTGGTACTAGGACAACTAGGTATCCTCATGCTAAAGAATTAAGTTAGACCCTTACCTCACACCATATACAAAAATTAATTTAAAATGGACCAAAGATCTAAACGTAAGAGCTAAAACTATAAAATTCTTATAAGAAAACATGGGTGAAAAATCTCTGTGACCTTGACTTAGTTTTTTAAAGATATGATGCCAAAAGCACAAGCAATCAAATAAAAATAGATAAATTAGCCTTCATCAAAATTAAAAACTTTTGTGAGTCAAATGACACTATCAAGAAAGTGAAAAGACAACCCCTGAATGGGAGAAATTGTCAGCAAATCACATACTGATAAGGTTCTAGTATCCAGAATATATTTTAAAACCTTATGAACAACTCAAAAAGACAACTTAATTATAAAATGGGCAAAGGATTTAAAAAGACATTTTTCCAAAGAAGATATATGAATAGCCAAGAAGCACATGAAAAGATGCTCAATATCATTAATCATTTGGGAAATGCAAATCAAAAACAATGAGATACCCACACCCACAGGGATGGCTATAATAATAAAGACAGTAGCAAGTGTAGACAAGGATGGAGAAAACTGGAACTCTCATACATGGCTGGTGGGACTGTAAAATGATACAGCCACTGTGGAAAAATTTAGCAGTTACTCGAAAGGCTAAACATAGAGTTACTATATGACCCAGCAATTCCACTCCTAGGTACATATGCAAGAAAAACTTAAACATGTCTACACAAAAACTTATATGTGAATGTTCATAACAGCATTATTCATAATAGCCCCCAAATGGAAACAACCTAAATGTCCATCAGCTGAGGAATGGATAAACAAAATATAGTGTATCTACATATTATTCAACCATAAAAAGTCATAAAGTGCTATGACATGCTACAACATGGATGAATCTTGAAAACATGCGAAGTGAAAGAAGCTAGATACAAAGGTCACATATATATGATTCTATTCATATGAAATGTCCAGAACAGGCAAATCCATAGAGACAAAGTAAGATTTGTTATTGCCACGGATATTGCTAAACATCCTACAATGCAGAGAACAGCCCCCACAACAAAGAATTACCCAGTCCAAAATGTCAATAGTGCTGAGGCTGAGAAACTCTGTTTGAAGGTAAAGTTTAATCTATTAAATAGGAAAAAAAATCAATCATGAGAAATTACATTAATATTATTCTATGACACAGCATTCTAAGCTTATTAGAGCACTGTTTAATTTCTCACTCATTTGACATCATATCAGAAGGTGAAGGGATGTGCAAGTATCAGTCTCAAGTTTAAAGTGTACCTTAAAGGTCACCTATTTTAAAATGTCCTCAAGATCTTGCCTCTCATGTGAATTTCTATGATGGAGTTCAATCATATAGAGATGGGAATTTCTGGGGAATATGAATGCCATCACAGTGTTTTTAGAACTTGGATGTTTCTCTTGTAGACATCTCCTTTCTATTGCGCACTTCACCTCCAGCCATCGGAGGAAATGAGATTCTAGCTTTTGAGACTGGGATTCAGGACTTCAAAACTGGCTTGGTGATATATAGCCACACGTGCAGCTTGCTGTAAGGGCGCCACACAATAATGTGTATAACTGTAAGACAGTTGTGAGTACAGTAGCATCTATGCTTCTTTTCTAATCTTTTCTCTGGAACTAGCACCTGACAAATCACCAGTTGTTTTTTTCTTTGAATAAAAGATGATATAAATCATTTTCACAAAGCTTTCAAAGGGGGCTCCTCATTGATGAAAGTGTTTAAAAACCATAAACATGGGCAGCAATGCCTTAATTTACAAAATAGGTGCATTTCTGAAAAACATGAGAATTGAACATTCACTTATATAATTCTGTGAGGCAGAAAGCACTCAAGTATAGTGAGAAAGGGCACAGAATCAGAAGTCATGACCTAACTTCAAATCCTGGCTCTGCTGTGTTAACCTCATCCAAGTCACTTAATCTCTCTGAACCTGTTTCCTTATCCGAAAATAGAGATAATTGTATATTTGCTCCAAGTACTTCACCAGATTATAAGGATCAAACAATAATACAATTTGTGAAAGGTGTTATAATAATCACTTGCCTAATAAAAAACGCATTTCAATGGAGATTTTTGTTTGGTTGTTTTTTAGACGTTAAAAATTTATAGAAGAACAAATTAAATTGAAATCCGGCTCTTTCTGGCTCTTTGGTTCAAGATATTACAATACTAAAGCAGTTCAATGGATCTTCATATGTGTAATAATAGTTCCTCCAATCCCTTTGCCCCAGGTCCCTCCCCCCAAAAAAGATGGTTTTATGATATCTATTCAAAAATAAGATTCCCAAGTAGCTCAGAACCATGTCGAGGAATGCCATCAATGTATTAAGATTGCTCTCTTTAGCTGACTTCACTTTGGACTGGCAGCCAGGAGCCAAGACACAGCATCCAGACAGAGGGAACCTACTGACTTTTTGTTTTTTCAGGACCTGAAAAAGGTTAACTCTAAGGAATAATCCGCATCATCATCATCCTTCTCAAAATTCAACTTGAATTAGCCAACTTTGCTTAAAATGAGGGGATAGATTAATTTTGAGAATATCTCTTCAGGGGCAGACTGATAACTTTAATTTCTTAAACTGCATATTTATGGAAAGATGTCATGAGACATGCAGCCAGTATTAAGGATACTGGCTATAGATTTGTATATTACGACACACTGGGCCTAGCAGGCTTTAGCAAGACTGGCATTGAGCTAAGGCTGTATCAATCTGTATCTTCAGGCTATTACTGGTTCTCCCCCTCCTCAAGTACTTCCCTTATTTGAGCAGCTTCATGATAAATGCAGAAGCACAAAATTCCCACCTGGACATTTTTATTGACTCAAGAAAAATGGCAATTGAAGAAAAAAACCCTGAAGTTTAAAGAAAGTGAAATTAAGTCTGTATAAAAATAAGTTATCAGGAACCTATAATGGTGGCTGGAAGCTTAGTATCTGAGAGTGAAGGCAATTTGACACTAGAGATCAATTCAGGATAAAGCTATTATAATTTGTCCTTTAAATTTCCATGGATTATCTAGACTACAACCAAATGAAAAGCACAGGCACAGAGGAGAATTAATAAAAGTACAGAAATACAAGAAACTAAATGTTTTCTATGAGTCTTATTCTGGTACCTAAATGAGTCCTAATTGACCAAAGACCAGAAAAGGGAAAAGTTTTATTTTAGATTAGGTCTTTAAACATAGAATGATTCTTTTTATCATTATATGTACAATCTCCATTACATTAGGTGGCTACCTGAGGTTACCAGACAAATTAGTAATATCATAATTACCAAATGAAAAGTGTTTTTATTAAAAGAAAACTCAGAACTTCAAAAATTCCTTTAATTTCAATTCCCACATTTTTATTCCATTTTTAAAAGAGCTCTTGCTTTTGACTTATAACCAAAGCAAATTATTACTACACAGTCTAGCACTTTATTAG
Organism: Galeopterus variegatus; assembly: GCF_000696425.1. Lineage (NCBI taxonomy): Eukaryota > Metazoa > Chordata > Mammalia > Dermoptera > Cynocephalidae > Galeopterus > Galeopterus variegatus. The sequence goes on along the minus strand of NW_007726267.1, from coordinate 735,001 downwards.
AAATCATTTTGGTCTCTTTGTGTTTCATATTAATCTTTTTTGTTGCTTTAGTCAAATGTAAGCTCCTGGGCAGGAATCTGGCTTTTTCTTTTCAGTCCTTACTAGAACATAAAAGTGCTCGGAAGGCAGAGGATCAAGATTCGTTGACAGACATTACCCGCAGCAGAAACTGCAGCTGTGGTGCTTAGGAGGCAGAAAAGTATGAAGCCAAAAGAATCCTGGCCTTGGCAAGCAGAGCTCTGAGGTCACACCCCATCTGTGTCACTTACCAGATGGTGTCTTTGGTCAACTTGTTTCATCTCTCTAACCTGTATCTCTTTATTGATAAAGCAGTGGGATGTCAAATGTGAATGTTCGGTAAATGGTAAGAGTTCTGTGTGACTATAACTTACCATTATCTATGCTAAGGTAAAATACTAATGACATTTTTCCCCCAAATAATTGTTTGCCTACACCCAAACTGTTGAACTGATCATTTCCAATCATTTTCCCACCTCTGTTCTTCAACCTTCATTTAACACTAAATAGTAAATTTTGAAATTCCTTGTAGGGATTTTCCCTATGTTTTATCACAGCTGGTCACCATCATGATTATTCAACATGAGTCCTTAAACCTTGTTGCAACTTTTAGCATATAAAAGTTGTGGAGGCTGAATCTGACCTCAACAAATGTTCCTTGTACAATCATTCAGAAACTACTTACCATCATTCTGTTTACTAAGCACAATTACTGCTGTGACTTCTAAACCACACTTGCATAATTTAACATACAAGTTTTATTCACTGAGGCAGAGTAGCGCCAGGTTACCAAAAAAAAGGTTTCTTTTAGGTACTTTGCAACCAATGTTTATTCCAAGTCTCAATTTCTGCATTAAAACAAGAAAAAAAAAAGGTCTTGATTTCTAAATATTTTTTTAAAAAACTACTTAAATATACCATGAAAGCATAAATATTTCACACCCACCATACTGGCACAAATGTAAAAGACTACCACTACCACAGGTTGGTGAAGATACTGAGCAGAAAGAATGCTTATAATACTGCCTAGAAAGAATGTGGCATTATCTAGTAGAAGTTGTAGATGTGCTTACCTTATGACCTACTTATTCCATTTCTAGGGATAATTCCCTTGGGGAAAAACTCTCACAGATACCTACCAAGAGACATTTTCACAGCAGCATTGTTCAAAATAGCAAAAACTGAAAACAACTCAAGAGTCTATCGACAAGAGAACAAATAGACGTACGTACTATATGTATTAAAAGGCATAACAATGTCTGCATATATAAAGCTTCAGCTTACATGGATGAGTCTTACAAACATAATGTTGAGGGAAAAAAATGGGTTGTAAAAGATTACATTTAACCTGATTCCATTACATGAAGTTAAAAAACACCTAAAACTAAATAATGTATTATTTAGAGATATACGGATAGGTGCAAAAGAATGCAAAAACAACAAAATTCAGCATTATAGTACTACAGACAGGGAGGGAGGGCATACAGTGTGCAAAAGTAAAGTAAAAGTCTGTTCCTTAAGTCAGGTGGTAGGCACAAAGAGGTGTTTGTTTATTATTCTTTAAAGCATACATAAAAGTTATACTTTTTCCTATGGGAATGAAATAATGGGGGGGAGAAAAAGTATGGTGCCTATAGTAAAGCAGAAAAATGTGTTTTCAGGACAGTTCATAAGTTCAGTTACTCTTTCCTTTCCACCAATGTCTACGACTGTCTTATTTTGCTACTTTATTAATATATAAAGTATTGTGCTACTGCCTTCATTGCCTTTTCAGGATGTTCACCCAATATTTATATTGTTTAACTTCCCCATATTCTAAGTCGTTAATAATTTCCCTCAGCCTCAGATCGACCTGGGGCGTCTTTTACAGAGAAGTAAATGAAACCAAGGGATTAAAAACATGATGAGTCAAAAAGACAGAAGAGAGCTGAATTTAGGACCTGAGACCTGAATTCTCAAGTCTTGTTTTATTTAGTATCTACATTCTGCTGCTTTTCCCAAGCAACTTGGGCCTCCATGTTCTACTTGTCTTCTTAAGGCTCCATCTTAAAACTCAGGATGGCTACCATGAAGTGATGAAAACCCACAAACCTTGGCAATGGGATGCTGGCATGCAGGCAGACACTAGATTCAACACACTGCCTTACCAGACTCCAGGCTGGCATCAGGTCAGCAGCTATATTTAAACACACCTTCTCCAAAATCCTTCACTGGGCCTCACTCTTTCAGTTAAGAAAGTCAAGTCATCCACCTATTCTTAAATTGAAGATTTCAGCAATTTTACGCAGAACAAATTATTGAAAGCTAGTCATATTGATAACAATTTGTAAAGAAAAATACAAGAAAGCTATGATTTAATGCTTCTAAAAATAATTAAGGCAATTTTAAAAACTTCTCCTTCCTAAGATTTAAACCTCCAGAAAGACTTGAAATAGTGAGGGGAAGAATATATGTATATTCACACACAAACACACATATGCAGAGATGTATATACTACAACATTGTTTATAATAGCAACAAAAGAATCAAAATTCCTTTAATGGGGGTATGTTTAAATACATTATGGTATATCCATTCAGTTGTTAGAAAGAATTAGGTAGATTTGTTTTGCCATGTAAAGAAGTCCATGGTACATTTTTAAGAGACATACAGGTATACTTCATTTTACTGTATTTCACAAGGCTTGCGTTTTTTACAGATTGAAGATCTGTGGCAACCCTGCATTGAAGCAAGTCTATTGGTGCCATTTTTCCAATAGCATGTGCTCATTTCATGTCTCTGTTACATTTTGGTAATTCTCTATTTCCAACTTTTTCATTATTATTCTACCTGTTAATCCGTGGTCAGTGATCTTTGATATTACCACTGTAATTTGTTTTGAGGCACCATGAACCATGCCCATATAAGACAGTGAATTCAGTTGATAAATGTTGTATGTGTTCTGTCTGACTACTCCACCAACCAGCCATTCTCCCATCTCTCTTCCTCTCTTCTGGCCTCCCTATTTCCTGAGACACAACAGTATTGAAATTAGGCCAATTAATAACACTACAATGGCTTCTAAGTGTTCAAGTGAAAGGAAGAGTCACACGTCTCTCACTTTAAATCAAAAGCTTAAAATGATTAAGCTTAGTGAGGAAGGCATGTGGAAAGCTGAGACAGACCAAAAGCTAGGCCTCTTGTGCAAAACAGTCAAGTTGTGCATGCGAAGGAAAAGTTCTTTAAGGGAATTAAAAGTGGTCCTCCAGTGAACACATGAATGATAAGAAAGCAAAACAGCCTCATTGCTGATATGGAGAAAGTTTTAGTGGTCTGGATGGAAGATTGGACCAGCCACAACATTCCCTTAAGGCAAAGCCTAACCCAGAGCCAGGCCCTGACTCTCTTCAATTCTGCGTAGGTTGAAAGAGGTGAGGAAGCTGCAGAAGAAAAGTTTGAAGCTAGTGGCGGTTGGTTCATGAGGTTTAAGGAAAGACGCAATCTCCATAACATGAAAAGTGCACAGTGAAGCAGCAAGTGCTGATGTAGATGCTGTGGCAAGTTAATCAGAACATCTTGCTAAGATAATTGATAAAGGTGACTACATGAAATAACACATTGTCAATGTGGATGGAACAGACTTATATTGGGAGAAGACGCCATCTAGGACTTTCATAGCTAGGGAGGAGAAGTCAATGCCTGGCTTCAAAGCATCAAAGGACAGGCTGACTGTCTTGGTAGGGGATAATACAGCTGATGACGTTAAGTCAAAACCAATGCTCATCTACCATTCAAAAAAATCCTACAGCCCTTCAGAATTATGCTAAATCCACTCTGCCTGTGCTCCATAAATGGACTAACAAAGCCTGGATGACAGCACATTTGTTTACAGTGTGGTTTACTAAGTATTTTAGACCCACTGTTGAGATCTTTTGCTAAGAAAAAAAGATTCCTTTCAAAATATTATTACTCATTGACAATGCACCTAATTATCTAAGAGCTCTGATGGAGATGTACAAGGAGATTAATGCTGTTTTCATGCTTATGAGCATAATATCCATTCTGCAGCTCATAGATCAAGGAGTAATTTCAACTTTCAAGTCTCATTATTTAAGAAATCTATTATGTAAGGCTATAACTACCATAGATAGTGATACCTCTGATGGATCTTGGCAAAGTAAGTTGAAAACCTTCTGGAAAGGATTCACCATTCCACATGCCATTAAGAACATTCATGATTCACGGGAGGATGTCAAAATGTCAACATTAACAGGAGTTTGGAAGAAGTTGATTCCAACCATCATGGACAACTTTTTCAAGACTCCAGTGGAGGAAGTAACTGTAGGTGTTGTAGAAATAGCAAGAGAATTAGAATTAGAAGTGGAGCCTGAAGATGTGACTGAACTGTTGTAATCTCATGATATAACTTTAAGAGACGAGGAGAAGCTTCTTATGGATAAGCAAAGAAAATGGTTCCTTGGGATGGAATCTACTGCTGGTGAAGATGCTGTGAACATTGTTGAAATGAAAAGATTTAGAATATTACATAAACTTAGTTGATAGAGCAGCAGCAGGGTATGAGAAAACTGAAAAATTCTACTGCAAGTAAAATGCTATCAAACAGCATCATATGCTACAGAGAAATCTTTTGTGAAAGGAAGAGTTCATCAAGGTGGCAAACTTCACTGTTGTCTTATTTAAAGTCATTGCCACAAACACCCATCAGCAACCACCATGCTGATCATTCAGCAGCCATCAGCACTGAGGCAAGACCCTCCCCACCAGCAAAAAGATTACAACTTGCTGAAGGCTCAGATGATTGTTAGCATTTTTTAGCAATAAAATATTGTTTAATTAAGATAGACACATTTTTGTTTTATACATAATGCTATTGCACACTTAACAGACTACAGTATAGTGTAAATACAACCATTACATGTACTGGGAAACCTAATTCGTGTGAACTGCCTTATTGTGGTGGTCTGAAATTGAACCCACAATATCCTCAAGGTATACCTGCAGTTTGTGTATACATACACACACACGCTCACATGTATTTTACAAATTAGCATGTTACTCAAGTTTTAAAAATTAAAAATTTAAAGAATAAAAGATTATGCAATTTATTTACAAGTGAACTGTCAACTTTCCAGAAGATATTAAAAATATCAAAGGTAAGGAAAAGATTAGCACCTAATAGCACACCTGAGGCCTGTATCTGTTTGTACTATTAGCAGAATTGATCACTCTAAGAGAAACACAAGGTCAGGGTTTGGTATTTTCAAACTTCCTGCTAACCATTTCTTCTTTTTGCTAACTGTATTTTAAACTAGGCATAATGCTGTACTATATTTCCACAAACCCTCTATGTTACTTAGCTTTCAAAGGAGGCTCCCTGAAATTAGATCTGTGCCAATTAGAATTTTTCTAAGGCAAAATAAGGAAAACTATTAGCCATTTAGGAAGCTGAAAGGTGTGTGGGGGGTGGTGGTGGGGGGAAGTTGCAGTAAGCTTGGATGATCACAGGAAGCCAAAAAAGTTTTCATACTTGACACACGAGGGCAATGGGAGAAATAAACTGATGTGATTAAAAACAGAATGGAGTTAGAACACAGCCTTTCTCTGTCTCCCAAATGCAGTTAGAACCAAAGATTGGTAAGAGTGGGAGAGAACTTTACATAAATTCTCATATAAGGACATAGAGGGAGCCTCTTCTTGCACAGGATTCTTTCTATCGCTCTTACTGTCCTCCATCTACAGCCACCTCTTTATGTGCCCATGTTCTCCACAGGCTCATGACAGATCTCAGGAGTAAGTTAAGCCAGACACAGGGGGCCTGTGTGAAGAGCCAGAACCCTTTGACTTCACTCTTATGTAACTGAGGGCCTGGATTATTTGGACATTATGGACTTCTACTCATGTTATCAGGGTTCCAACTCCCATAATGACCTCTTTAGCAACAGAATTTATCGGCATCTTTGTTGTCCTTCTTAGAGGAGTGGTTCCAAATGTGGGTGACCATCCAAATTTTCCAGGGAACTTTTTAAAACATTCAGATTCTTGGGTTTTATCCCTACATCTCTTAAATGGGGTTGAGGGTAGGAAGGGGAGACAGTACACAGAAATCTGTATTTTTCTCAAGCTTCCCAGGAAGAGCTTGCTAACGCTAGTTCTTAATACTAGTCTTGACTGATCCACTATCTGTGACTTAAATATATCAGGGTTTGTAGAAGGTGCAGTGGGGGATTGGAGATAATGAATGATAGAAGGGGTGGGGTGGGTGGGAACCAGGCAGCTGTTGTTCCGTGGCAGAGACAGGTAGGACTGGCTTCCTGTATATATGAAGTAGATGCTGTGATCTGAAGTACACTGGGAAGGCTCTTTTGCCGCAGAGTATCTCTAGCTCTGTCTCTAGTATTGATATCTCTAGAACCAATAGTTTTTTTACTAATGTCTGAAATTCCACCATTATGATTTTATTCCTTCCTTAAAGTTGTGTTATTTGTTAAAATATAAATACCTGTCCGTATTAAACTGGTACACCTTTTCCTGATGAAGCCTAAATTCATTTCTTTTTAATGGGCCACTAAAAACAAAGCAGGTTTATGGAGGGCACTGTATCCCTTGTTTTGGCAGGGGAGAAGGGGGTACCAAAAACAAAAAAAGAGGCCATGACTCAATAGGATGGACTTTGCAACTTGCCTCAAGGCTAGCCTTAGGGCAGTACGTATGGAGCTGTTACGTGTCCTGGATGAGACTTGGCCCACAGGAAATGTGAGTTTGCGTAAGGAAGAAACATCTGATGATGCATCGGACTGTCCCTTCTCCCACACTAGGCTCTACCATTCTGACGTCCTACGCTTCAGCACCTGCTACGGTTAATTGTTTCTTAATTATTTAATGCATCTACATCATCCAGCCAGATACAAGATCCTTTGAGATCAGGAAGAACAATGATTTCTCTTTCCTCCCTCTGAGCACCTAGTGCAGCACTGAATAGGTGGAAGGTCCTTAGTAACACATTCATTGATACACTCTATCAGTAGATAATAGCGGGGAGAAATATTTTCACTACCATCTCTTTATGACCCTTCATTTCTGAGCACTAAACCCTACTTGCCTCTCAAGTTTTCTTCTTTCTTGTTAACTGTCCTTCCCAAACTGAGAATCTTTTTTATCAGTCTATTTTTGTGGGTTTTGCAAAAAATGTATTGACATGGAATTATCATTCAGTGTTTTAGGAAAATATCCTTGGATCCCAAATGTGTTTGGGAAAGTTAAAGACCCCTTGATTTATGATTGACAGTGATCTTTGTAAAGAATGAAATGGGGAAAGTTGATCAAACAATGCAAAGACTGAAATCCATAAAGGCCAGCAGTTTAATTTTTATTAAAACAACTAAGGGCTTCTATGCCAAGCACTTTTATTGTCCACAATAAAATCATTAATCAAAAAACTATTCAAACTTTACTTTCTTTTCCTAGAATAATGTGTAATTATTAAACATGGAAGGTAGCTAAGGCACAAAAAAATCAACTGACTTGTGTTTACACAAACAGGTAATGCCAGAGGTGATTCAGTCTAAGTTTCCAGTTATTCGTGAACACTTACCTGGTACCTCTCATAAGAGAGGCCTTAAGAACCACAGTTAACATTTCTGATTGTCTGGATTCTGAGATATCTGACCCTTTGTGTGAGTTACATTAATCTAGTTTTATCGTGTGTGTATCTGACCTTTTCTATTTCTGCTAGTAGGATGAAGGGATTTTATGTATTTAGTCTCCACTCTAATATGACGACTATTTTTAACACAAGGAAAAGAAATTCATGTGATTTTATTTCTAGCTGGCCCTTTTAATTTTTTAAAAGTAGTCAACTTCCAGTTGTTAATGTGGGATAAATACTGTTCTTTTTCTTATCTTATGTAATACCTGATTTCTAGGAATGATAATTCCCAAACCTAGTGTTAAGGTACCCAGTGTGTCTAAGAGAAGCCACAATTCTTAAAAAAAAAAAAAAAAAAAAAAAATCTAGATTTGGACTGTGTCTAATGTTACAACTCTCACCCCATGAATCACGTGAAATCCTACCTCAAGGAAACCTCTGGATTTACATCTCTTAACTATGGGTCTCAACCATTCTTTTCTTACCGGAAAATACTCCAGTCAGTGGTCACTTTGTTTTCAGGCCACAGAGTTAGTCAAATATTCCTTTTTCATTCCCCAACACGCTTTCTCTTCCTTTTTAATTCAAGGAAGTGACTAAGTGTTACCCTTTGAATGAAGTGTGGGAGACAGGTTTGCAAGAATAAAAGCAACTACTTAAGTATTTAGCAGATATCTAGCCCTTTCTTTATAATATATAATATATATATACTGTGAGGTTCAGGTGAATCAACCATTACTGAGTTCCTACTAGGAAGGTTAAGTAACTTGTGCAGGATTGCAGAAATAAGCAATAGAACTGGAATTTGAACCTCAGTCTCTAAATTCCAAGCTCCCTTTTGATCACAATGATTCTGCCTTTCCACCTGTAGGCAAGTTTCATAAATAATTAGAATATCACAAACTGAAGAGTCTGAATTTCAAATACACCTAATTCTTATAACTATTGTGTCAAATTGCAAAAACCACCCTCTCTATAGTCACACCCCTTTCCCACGTAATTTTGCAGTTCCTCTACCTTCAGAATCTAGACTGGCCTTACGACTTGCTTTGATACAATGTGGTGGAAATAGAATAGAGTTGCTCTATGCCTAGGTCTTAAGAGTTCTGCATGCTTCTGCTGTTTCTTTTGGAACTCTGCTGCTACTGTGTGAAAGAGCTCAGGACACCCTGCTGGATGATAAGACCTGGACATCACCCTTCATTGCAGCAACCAGTCAGCTAATTGCAGACACACTGAATGAGCCTGGCTTAATCAGCAGAACTGCCCAGCTGATCTTTAGACTCATGAGGAATAATAAATGGTAATTTTGAAGCCACTAAATTTTGGGGTGGTTTGTTACAGAACAAATACTAACTGATACAACTATGAAATATATCCACTTTAAGCAAGCAGAGAAAACGAAAAAAAAAAAAAAAAAGTTACTTCTAAAAGATGGGCCCCAACATGGCAAAGCTTTGTGATGCTAAAGTAAGAGAAATGTTCAACAAATCCTTAATTATTTGACTTAAATTTGCAAAATAAGGCTGAAATATGTGACCTGACCCATTCAAGAATTTGCAAGGCACTTTGAGTAAGTTTAGATATGAACATAAGCAATTCTGTATTTGAAAATCTACATCAATAAAGTAAAGTCCTTTTAATTGTGAGATTACTTCATACAGAACTGTAAAAAAACTAGTCTTTTTTTTTTTAAGTCCTTCTTTGAAGAGTTAGAACCTTAGTATTGTAACGTGACTTTTAAGGAATTAATATTCTGTTTTAGAAGCAGCCAAAGATATATAAAGAGATCAGATAATAAAAGCAATTGTCTTATTTCTAAAACCCCAAGAATTTGTCAAGATATGAGAGGCTTACTCTCCTTCAGACAGTTATGCTAATTTACCTCAAGTTCCTAAGAGGGTCAAGAAGTTGATGAGTGACTCTGATCAGAGGAACTCAGGGGTGGGGGTGGAACTGAGCCAGAAGGAAGCACTCCTTTCATCACAACATCCATCACACATGCAATTTTCAGTTCCTCTTCAAGTTTATAGCCAAAACATAAATCTGATAATGATACCAGAGGTTAAAGTCTCCATTACCTAACTATAATTCCTTATTTTGGAAGTCAGGATCATAATGAAGCCAGTTTGAAAAGCATCAGTCAATGAAAAAGGCGTATGGACAGAGTGGTATGGCAAAACGGACAGAGTTCTCAAGTAGGAATCTCTGGCATTAAGGAGTGGTCTCATCTTAAGCCAAGTCACTAAAAATAACAGCTAACATTTTATGAGCGCTTTGTAAGTGCCAGACACTGTGTTATGCAGTTTACATGTATTATCTCATTGTACCCATTTTAAAAGTGAGGAAACCGATGGATTACAGGGGTATGAATTTGGTCGAGATCACACAGCTGTTAAACAATCAGATTCTTACCCAGGAAATTTGACTACAGAGTCCTAATTCTTACCCACAGTACAGTACTAGTTGTACTGGGCCTTAGTTTCCTCACATGAAAAGTGAGGATTGGGGCCAGCTGGTTAACTCAGTGCAGCCTTATGACACGAAGGTCACAGGTTTGGACCCCATACCAGCTAGCCGCCAAAAAAATAAAAACAAAAAAGTGAGAACTGGATATCAAGTCTAGCTCCAGTTGGAATTTTATGATTCTACGACGACAGAAGCATACTCCTTATGGTTTTTGTATTGGGTATAGTGATGAGGATATCAGTAATTCAACATCCCTAAAAAGGAATTTCCCTGGGGTATATGCTAACATTCACCACTGTATCTATCCCTTTGCTTCTCTACGCAGATTCAGAAATGGTGAGGCTAGTTTGGGAAACAAGTCTCCTGCCCACAAGCAGTCACCCTGGACAACGTGCCACCTCCCAGCAAAGGTCTGCCTGCTCTTAGGCTTTCTCTTCAGTTCCTGGTAAAGTAGGTACTAAGTAAATGTTGAATGAATGGATAAATATTCCGAAGCCCCTGCTGGAAAGAGCCTGAAATTGAACACTATTAAAAAAAAATTCTTTCCTACAAATGTTTTAAATGTAATATCCATAGACCGTAAGCTCCACAAGGGCAGAGACACTGGCATTGTTCACTGCTGTACAATTTGCAGTTTGAATTGTGCCTTGCATATAGTAACTGCTCAATACAAGTGCTGTTCTTACTGTTGTTTCTGGATTCTTTACAGTTCCAATTTTCCCTAAAAGGAGTAAAATATATGTATTAAGGTCAAGGCCATGCTATTTGCTTTTTCTTTCCTGTGGTTCTTTGTTCAAACAGCCAACCTGAGAACCTTAAGTGCTAGGGGCTGTTGTGAAAACATTGCTTGTCCTAAGGAGACTGGATCTAGTTGAAGAGATAAATTTAAAATACTGAATATAAAGAAAACAGTATTAATTCAACAAATATTTATTGGGTACCAACTATGTGGTAATCACAGAGTTAAGTATAAAGAACTGTGTAGTCAACAGGTGCCACAGGATGCCATCAGATGACAGAGCAGGTGCTACAGGCTGGGCTACGTAGAGGAAAGTGTACAAAATGAGTGGCGTTAAACTGGTCCAGAAGATGACACAGTGTTGAAAGTGGAGAGGAGGAGCCTGAATTCCAGACTGCAACAGTCTTCACCTGTGTCACACAGCATCGTGACATAGTGTGTTGTGATCAATTTTAGAACTTACAGCAAAGAATTTGTGATCGATTTTAGGACTTACAGCAAGAAATTTGTTAGTAATAATGATTTATATATTTTTATTGTAAAAAATAAAATACACACTGCCAGGTGAGATTGTGACTTGCTGTAATCCTTGAGATTTCAAGTAATTTTGAAATATCTCTTAAAATTTTAAATACACATACCCTTGACTCAGCAATCCTACTTTAGGGAATCTATGTTTAGAAGCAAAATTGCTATTTATAAGGATACGTGGAAAAAGGTTTTCATTGGAGCTTTGTTCATAGTGGCCAAAATCATGAAACAACCTGAATAGGGTATTGTTTAATTTTTAAAAAGGGACCCACATCTGTTGATCTGTAAGGATGCTCAGGGTGTACTTTAGGTGAGAAAAACAAGCTGCAGATAAATGGGTATAATATGATCCCATTCTTATTTAAAAGCAAACAACCCAGAATGCCTTATATATGTCTATTTATGCTCGTACGATTACAGAAAAATGTAGAAGATAAAGAGTGAAAGGCAAGAAGGGAAGAAACAAAGAGGAAAGGAGAGGTGACGGGAATGTTTACTAACTTTTTCTGGTATAACTTAAATAAAGGGAATGAAAACGTTATTTTTATAAATTTTGAAGTGGCATTTGCAAAAAAATAATAAATTTAAAAGGAATCAATTCACAGACTGCCCTATAATACTCACTTGCATTTAGATATGCTTTCTTGGACAAGATAGACCAGGGTAGAGCTGCATGATATTGTACATAATCCAAATACTCCAAGGGTCTGGAGTGTCCATGTGGCTACCTGCCATATGGGTTGTGGTAGAAAGAAGATGGAGAACCGCTATGCTATAAACAATAGAACCACAGACATTTTTTGTTTAGGGGAATAATATTGAAAGCAGGGTTCTAGGAAGATTAATCTGGCAGTAGACTGCAGAATGAATTAAGAAGAGGGGGGAACTAGGAAAACAATTAGAAGACTACCGATAAGAGTAATAATGGTTTGAACTAGGGTGTGGCCAGTTTTTTCCTGTTGTGCTGGCTTCTCAGGAACAGAAACTTAATTCCCTCCTGGCTTCCAGCCTTTGTCCCTTACTCCTAACCCAGTCTCAGGGTCTTTATGGTCTCAGAAGGTTGTTTATTATTATCTGCATTAATATTTTAATCTAAATTTCATTTAGGGCTTTTTTATTTTTTTAAATTATACACTAATCACTAGTTGTGTTGTCCCATTTAGGATTTCAGTCATTTCTCTGGCTGACTTTTGAGAACATTTACATGTTTTAAGGACTAGCTAAACAACAATCGCTCATATATTTATGATATTCTATTCTCTCTCTTCTACCCTATCTGACATGACAGCATAAACTACTCACGCCCCACTCCATTTTAAAACTGTTGTCTCCCCAGTTCTCCAGGTATTTGTTCAGTATCTTTTGTGGCTGATCTCTGGATGCCTTCCAGAGCCCTGTCCTTGGTCCTCCCCTCTTTTTTTCCTGAACATTTAGAGCAGTTTATTCTTAAATGACCTCATCTGATTTTCTTGCTTTAGCTAATACCTACTTTCCTTGAATTTTCTCTTTTCTGCAACTGTCTCTGCCATATTAGTTTAAACTCTCCTATAACACTTAGTAGAAGAGATAAACTTACCCTACTGACCTTTTGAATTGCTGCTATATACTATAGATAGAGTAGGTCAAATCAACACATAAATAAGCTGAAAAAAGAATTTCGAAATTCAGGCAAAAAGAAAGACAGCTCTTCTCAGAGTACTCAGCGATTACATGCACAGTTATCTGAAATATGGGCAAATAAATTTCTTGCCTGACTTTCTAGGTAAATCAACACAAATGTACACATTAGACTCATCTGCTAGAATCTCAATTCTTATACAAGTGAAAAACAAAGAAGAAAGGTGCTGCTACAGAATGCTCTATATTGAAAATTCACTGAAAATTACTATCTTGAGCAAGATTTTAAAAACCAGCCAACCAACAAAACCCTCAAATCCTTCATTTCTGAGCTTTGACTACCCTAATTTATTCAATGGTAAATGTACCAGAGTTGTTCTAAGAAACTGTGAAAAGCAATCCAATAGAAATTGACAAGAATTGAAAATACATTTTCTTAATGTATATTTTCTCTGACATAAGCACCTGTCATTCCTAAGACTGATTTCCTATCCAGGGGAAAATAACCTGGACTATCATCTCTCTTAGTGATACTTGGTATCTGCTGACATTTTCCTTTTTCTGGGAAGATTAAAAGCACAATCTATTCCTACACATCTTCTTGGTTTATATGTCAAGTTTTTTTAATTCATGTATTCAACATGTATTTATTGAAGTCTTATTGTGTGCTAGATACTCTTCTAGATGCTGGGATACAGGAGTAAGCAAAGCATACAATATTGCTCTTGTGATGCTTACATTGTGGCAGGTAAGCAGACAAGAAACCAACAATTAGATATAACATGGAGGGTAAGGGAACAGTGTGTGGAAGATGCTATTTCAGAGAGAGCAGTCAGAGATCTCTCTTATGAAGGTAACATTTAAGTGGAGACCTAAAGTGAGAGAGTAAATAGGTGGATATATGGGGAAAGAACATTCCAGGAAAAATTTCCTCATGCATTGGGAAACCCAGAAAGAGGACTATGTTTCTCCTAGAAATAAGGTGATATCCTTAAGCTACTAGAAAAAAAAAATGTCTTAGACCTAGGATGCATAACCTGAGGTTATGGTGAAAATCATGTTTTCTCATTGTCTTGTGTCACATGTTTAGGATGACAGTACGGACATATTACTCTCTTCCCCCTCAGTGACTAAAGTCCTGCTGGCTCATTCCTAACTACTCAGTCCTTATCCAGTCAACTCATTCTTTCCATTTTTTCCTTCCTTTTTGTCTCAGACTCCATGTTATCCCTTTTCTTATTCCAAATAGCTAAATCAACTCGTGTTTCCCATTTGCCCACACATTTTCTTCATAAGTTTCAGTTATGTCTTCCCAGGATGGAGCTTGGGATCCTTCAAATGCCCATTTCAAAAAGCAAATTGGGGGATGGAGGAGAAGAGGGAATGGACACAAAGATCACCAGACTGCTCTCTGTGAGGTTGGGGACTTTTATTGTCTTCATCGCTGTATGCCCAGTGCCTAGCTCGATAAATGTTTGTTGCTGCAAGTGTTAAGTGGAAGGACCTTTGAGATCATCTAGTTAACCTCCCACTACAGCCATCTCAAGAATTTCTTTCCTGTAACATGTCTTTGTATCTCTTCCATTTATTAACACAATAATGTAGCTAAGCTTGTATTTTTTCCCCGTGTCCATACAGAAACACTCAGTCATACAGAAATCAAATTTTGCCAGTAATAAGAACTGAAATTTAGAATTTTCATTTTATTTTTTTATGGGTTTCTAACTTTTCCCTCTGGCTTACCTATTTACTGTTTTATCTTTTAAATATATCTGTGGTATCCCCAAAGCACTATACAGCTCTGTTAAATGACATTATCAATTAAAAGGTCACTCTTCCCTAATTAGAAATTACTTCACTTATTTTTCTTACCTTTCCTTTAGAAATATTTCTTCTTAGATTATACTTAAAGTCTAATAACCATAGAGTACACTAATACTAGCCCATGGTAGCTGTTTAGTGGTAAAAAGCATCCACTACCTAATAGAAAATCTGCCAGCCTCCTAGCTAACAGAATAAACTAGAAGACTCAAGGCTAATAAAACAGTAAAAAATAAAACCATGTTAGCAGTAGAACACATCTGCCATGCTCTGATGGCTCTTAATCCCCTTTTCTTAGCCACTGAAAACTTATAAATCATCTTTTGGGGAAAAAGAATATGTATTTGAGAAAACAGGTTGTTTTTAGTATAAACACGAGAAACAAAGTTTGTAAGCAGACTATTTTCACAAAGAAATTATCTCAAAGAATTTCAGAATTAACAAAATGGTTACAAAAGGTATATGCTATTTTTGATACCACTGCATGTATCTTCATGATTTCAAAGGCTGGGATCCATTCCAATCTTAGCATTTTACGAATAATAAACATGATTAAATTTAGAAAATAGTAACAACTAAAATTCACTTAATTTTTTAAAGTACTGTCAGTAAAGGCAGAAATTTTCAGGTTATGGGGAATAAAAGTAAAAAATATATGAGTTTTATATTGTAGCTGTAACTTTCTGTTAAACTATTTTATGGGTTCAAATAATTTTAGTGTACTTGAGTTGGTCTTACCATAATGATTGTCAGATAGTTAATTTTCTGATATACTGAGGAACTAGAATGTGACATTAAACTACTTTAGAGATTGTTGTAGGAACTAACATTGTATTTACTTTATATCTGCTGTCACCAAATTCCAAGTCAAAGGTAGGCTCACCTTACTTGAACACAAAATAAACTTATGGAAAAAAAAAAAAATCAGGCTCAGAGGTAAGTAATCTGTTTTTCTGTACTATGTCAAGAAAAGGGAATATATAAGCTGTTAACATAAAGTTCCTTGATAACATGAAAACACAAATCAGAATTTAACCACTGAGCATCATCCATTTCAGAGTAGTCACCAAAACAGAATTAAACATTTTCTGTAGAAATACCTATGTGGGTTCTTTTAAATACCCTAATGAAAACAAATGTTATAATTTGAGAAAGGATTAAATTTCTGAATTTCTGAAAATATTCAAATTATTTGTAGTCATATAAATAAGGTAAATGATCAAGCTAAGAAATAAATACATTTTCTGATTAAGCAAGTACATTTAGATGTTCTTGTAATGATTCCAATTTTCTTTTATGGTTTACAAGGTAGCTCTGAAGGCATTTTCAAAAGAATAATAATATACATAGCTTCCCAAGGTAGAGGCTTAGAAACACAACATTCATTTTGGATTTTCTGTTTTTTTTAAAAAAAAATCAACTTATTTTATGTCACATTTTGTCCTAAATAAACCCAGCCGGATTCCAGATGACAAATTTCACGTAATATTCTAATTAAAATCTTTAAAGTTTCCGTCTAGGAAAGCTGCCTACAGACTTATGTTTTACATTGGTTTGTGTACCAATTTAAACTGCCATTTAACTTCTTTCTGTACTTGGCTCTGTTATACATAAAGATATTTACGTATATTTATAACTCTGGTTTAATACAATAGATTTGTTTCACTGAAGTTTCTCTTCAACCCACTTGATCAATAAAGGAAAAAGTAAATGTAATCAAGTAAGTTTCATAATCCTTCCAAATGCATGAACACAGGATATATTTTGGTATTCAATATACTCAGAAACTATTTTTCACACAGTTTCGCTGAATACAATAAATGTGAAAAAAATTTAAAGCTGATAACTTCATTCTCATTTTCAGGCAAATGAAAGTTTCTTAATAACGAAAAATCTTTGCAGAGTTTATTTTATAAGAATACCAGACAATAAAAAATACCAGAGAAGGCGATATTCTAGAATTTATAAACAAAAAGATAACAATGTGGTCAAAATTACTGATACTGGCTGTTAAATTTATACGGCATACCTAATGTGTAAACAACTAAATCCATTGAAAAGCTTTGTTAAAGGAGCTACC
The DNA here is from genome assembly GCF_000696425.1 of Galeopterus variegatus. Lineage (NCBI taxonomy): Eukaryota > Metazoa > Chordata > Mammalia > Dermoptera > Cynocephalidae > Galeopterus > Galeopterus variegatus. The sequence goes on along the minus strand of NW_007726267.1, from coordinate 718,081 downwards.
AAAACAAACAAAATTGAAGAAAAAATAAAAATCAATGTAAAGATAATTATCTTGGCACTTGCAGGCTTTAAATACAATGTAATAGTCTTTATGAAACTGGATCCATAACCCTTTAGGTTAGTAGACACTAAAAAATTCTTAATGCACATAGTAGACACTAAAAAATTCTTAATGCTCGGGCCGGCCCGGTGGCGCACTGGATAAGTGCGCCGCTTGGGAAGCGCGGCGGCGCTCCCGCCCGAGGGTTTGGATCCCACATACAGACCGGTTCCCACTCACTGGCTGAGCGAGGCGCGGGAGCAACCGAGGGTTGCAATCCCGTTGCCGGTCCCCGGTCCGGTACGGGGGCAACACTGAGGGTTGCGATCCGTTGCCGGATACGGAAAAAGACAAAAGACAAAAAAAAAAAAAAAATTCTTAATGCTCGATAATAGGACATACCCACACCACACTCACAGATACTGTAACGTACTTAGCCAATGAGGGTCATGCTAGTTTGAGCTAAGTAGACTTGGCAGGGCTTTAAAAATTCCCCCTTGCATTTTTATAATGCTTTTTAATGTTCAAAGTAAACACACAACACAAATCCTGTCAGGCAAAAATCCTGGGTGCTCTATTTTACAGAAGTTGAAACTGTGACAGAAAGCAATAAGTGACTACACAAATATATGCAGGAGAGCAGAGGCTTGACCCTATTTCTCCTTTATATATTGTGTTTAAAAGATTCACTGTTGGGCTGGCCGGTCAATTCAGCTGGATAGAGCATGGTGCTGATAATACCAAGGTCCAGGGTTCAATCCCTGTACTGGCCAGCTGCCAAAAAAATAAATAAGTAAATAAAGATTCACTGTTGACAAATAAATATTAAAGTTCCAGGAAGGAATGTCTAATATACTGCATATAAGTATTCCCCTTCAGATCAGTATTAAGGTTTCCTGGCTATTCTTTTTTCTTTTTCTGTTTAAATGTCTCAATACATGGGTAATGATAGAAACTAGAATGGGTAATGCATGGGTAATGCAGAAACCAGAATTAACTTTCATAGGGTTAAGAGATTTAAATGAGGTGAATGCATGCAAAGTGCTCAGCATAGTGCTGCCACATAATTAGTGCTTGGCCATTACGTAGGTGTAAAAAAGGTTAGCAAAATGTATAGGGAAGAATACAGACTGTATATTTTCAAAATCCAAACTAGTCATGTAACTTTTATAAAACACCTGGCTAGTATATATTATCTCAATCAACTATTTGTTTCAAATCTCTAAAAGAGACCTGGTTGCATAACTAATTAAATTCTGTGATCTTTCCCTAAGCACTTTCTATGGGTCTCAATTTCTCCTGAAAAAATGAGGTGGGGGTTAGATGATCTCTCAAGTCCTTTTAAGCTCTAATGTAAAATCACCGTACATAACACACAAGCAAGCTCTGAGAACAAAACAAAAGACCCAACTCTCAGGCTCTAACAACTGCAATATTTACATTTTTTTTTTTATTACCATCAATTACATTATTTAAAATCCTAATCTTATAAAAATATCAAGTCCGGGTTCATTCTTTGTCTGGTACTTGATAACGTACAAAGAAAATGTCAACGAACTTTAATATACCATTTCCTACCCCAATTATTTCCCTCGCAAAATAGGCCAAGAAGATTGTAGAATTTTAGAAACACATGCACAGGTGTTTTGACAATTCAGACATAGTTGCAAAGAAAGTATTTTTGGCTCCAAAATACCTAATTACCCAAGGTCATAGATTGGCTGAGCTCAGCCTTAGAACCCAGGTCTTTGGATTTTTAGTCTAGTGTTTTTCTACTATTTCTACCTCTGAATAAATAAATCAATCAAATTGTTTGGAAGGTATCTGAGGATTTTTAAAAAAAAGTCACCAAATTTTGCAATTTAAATCATCTTAAAATTAACAAAACCCTTATCCCCAATGATTATAAAACAAGAAAAACAACTTAAAGTAAAAGAGTTTGTATCAAACTGGTAGAGCTTTAATGTTCAACATGTGATGATCATAAGGTCAGAAGTCATAATAGCACTGCCCCAATCAGCATGAAATAATAAATCATGTATTAAACTGTATGTCGTTTCACAATAGCTTTCAAAATTTGGCTATCAAGTATACTTTCATAATAGCCATGGCTAAATATTATTATGAATTATGAAATAAACTAGAATAAAGGCTAATTTTATTATAAAATAAGTAATAAAACTTAAAATGTATTGCAACAAGCTGTATGTCTGAAACACTACATACTTATTAAGTGGAACTCTCAAATTATTAGTTATAAAAATAAAAATTCAATGTAAGATGATGTGTAAACATCTACAACTAATCATATAATTAAACCTTTTTCTCCCCTCATATTTTGAGTTCTCTATAGTGTGAATGAAAAAATATTCTAAAATAAGAGGTACTTTCACTAAATTTGCTGCATTATAGTCACTATTAATTGAGTTGAAACTTGTTAAAAATAAAAAATATTTTAAAGCACTCAAAATTAACACCCAGGTTACTCTGAAAAAATTTGTTAAAGCAAGCAGCTTTACCAGAATGTCATTAATATTTAAACTGGCCCAGAGACAAAATTAGGGGATGACACACTTTCATTCAAAATAATTGGATTTATGTATTTAAGGGCAATATTGCAATATAAATAATTTAAATGACTATCTAGCACTTGCAGAACCCCATAATTTATTCTGCATATGTACCATTAAGAATTTAATTTCCTCAATATCCCAGCACAAAAAATACATAACCCATGGAAATGTACTGCCAAAGAAAAGAGCTGCACTTCAGTCAGTTGACAATGTATGTAAAAGTGCGCTATGAAATGAGATGGTGATATCAGCATAAGACATCATTTCAACTACATTCAAGTCATCACATTTTCATGAATTAAATAGAAGCCTGAACAAAAATAGGATAAATATGAACTTGACCTTACCCGAAGTAACCTAAAAAGAAGTAAAATGTGCATTTCATCCTGTTTTTGGTAATAAAGCGTAGCAAGAGACAACAACCCAACTCTAAAAATGATTAGGGTTATATTGCCACAATTAGTGTTAGATTTCTAAAGAAACAAAATTGTAATCCTGGTTGGTACACTCCCTTGTACATAAACACAATCCCCAATTTCTCTCTTCTTAAACCTCTGAATTCATGACAGTTGATACAAATTGTCAGTTTTCTGAACTGTTTATATTTCTAAACTTATTTATACCATTCCACACCTCTGTTGCTCCTGCCTCTTCTCCTCCCCTCCACCACAAATTCACAAACTCAACCGGAAATCCTGTATTCAGAGACATTTGGAATAGTACTGAGGAAAAAGGAAGCAACCTGCCAAAGTTAGGTGTTTGGGGGTTAAAACCACTGAACTGCTATAAATTGCATTTTTAAACATTTTTTTCCGTGCAAAATGGAAAAAAAAAAATCACCATCACAAGTCACACCCTATAATCTAGATTAGCATAGAAATGATTACACACAATTCAAAGGTAATGGAAGTCTTCCATAGGAACATTTTTATTTACTTGAAAAATACAAGAAGAAAAGGAGAGTGGTGGGTTCTCTGAAGATACAGAAATAAGGAGAGCATGGGCTTTCAAACTCTTCTGTAAAGGTCAATAAGTAATTGATTTTTTTTTCCCAGTTATAGCTTAATTCAACAAGATGTTTCCTGAAAACTCTTTAAGCAACAGGATTCACCAATACATATTTTTCCATAACTCAGAAATATGGAAGCAAGTACCTATTAATTTGTCAAATACCTGTAAATACTGCATTACAAAATTACTTTTGATGAAAATACTACTGGGATGTCTTTAGAAAGGTAAATGCTATTCAGCACAAACCTATATTGCCTATTTAATTTGCTCACATGAGTAGTAGTACCTAATAAGAACTCACTAATTAAAATTGGGTGTAATCTTTCAAGAAAAATATGTTTGTGTGTTTTAAGAACTATGCCCCAAACCTATTCTAAACTTAACATAAATTAAGATTTCCTAACATAACTAGGCTATTTCAATCACCTGCAGGCCAGAGTGGATCAAGACTTATATAACTAACCAATTAATACAGATGCTTTCTTTCACATTAGGCACTCATACTAAAATAAACCCTTTTAATACAATCTCTCCTTCACTAAAATCTCAAATGCCCCTGAATATTAATTTCAATGTAAATACAATCTGCATTTAACCTACATTTATGCAAGGTATGTTTCAGAATAAGTCTTTCATAAAATGTATAAATATTCAATAATATATTTAAAGTGGTCAGACTAAAATATCTGTAACACAAATGGACAAAACCAAAACAGTATTATGAATATAAATTATGTTACTAATTATAAAAATATAAGGGGAATAGCCAAAGAAACATCACAAGTAGTAATCTTAATAAAATCTGGCCACACATTTTTGTATTAGAGTTGTCCCATAGTAAATCGAGACACCTGAATACACAGTGTGTTTTAAAAGTTTTTTTCTCTTACTAATCCTATAACCATAACAAGGTACAGACTTAACAAAAAATGAAAAACAGTCTATCATAAAGCTAAAAATAAATAAGTAAATAAATATATACCCCAAAGGCAGTCTTCTTTCACTTAAATTCAGAAATCACTTTATATGAATATCAGAAATATTAAGCTTAAAAGACATTGAAACACCCATTGCCAGAACATTTAGAAGGAAAGGAAAAAGAAAAGGTAGGAAGTAAAGAAAATATCCATTAAAAAGGGGTAAATCATAGTCAAAATCTTTTCTCTTCTTTAAACCTCCTCCCTTTCTGAGAAAACGTTCAGCGTAAGGTTATTAAAAAAAAAAAATCGAGAAAGGGACAGAATTTGCTTCACTCATCCTGTGTTTGTACAGGTCTTCAATTTTTATTACTTTCATAAAATTAGACACGGATGCAATTAGTAATGAGAGACATTAAAATCTACATAAATTTCAGCAGTTTTATTAAGTGCCAATCATCAGAGCCCTAGACTCCACCTAAGGCTAAATTTACAAGTTCATCCTGCATCATTCTTTCTCTCCAATCATATCCTTCAGAAACGGTCAACTTTTTAACATTAAAATTTCAACATAATTCCAATAAAAGCTCTAATTCCACCTAAAAACATTTATTTCCCTGTGTCTCTTATCAACCATTTTGCCATTAATACTGAAGTGAAACAATGCTGAAAATCAAATTAAACAGAAATGTGCCTTCAATGTTGTAAGTTTATGCTAAACTTACTGGATTTCAGTATTTATAAAAGCACATGAAGTATAAATGGCTAATTCATTTAACTTAAAGAATGTATTTGAACATCAGTAAGGCTTCTCTTGTTTTACTATCAATGAAATTAAACCTTAAAAAGAAAATGCTTTACTATGTTTAAACATGATATTTATAATATTACAATTTAATGTGATAACAACATTGTGGTGCGCTGACATGTCTGCAAGAATTGCCATCTCCCCCCCTCCAAAAAAAAAACGGCATATAAAGTGCTTTCTTTTAGGGATTCTGAGAAAAAGCAATTTTAGGTGACATTTTAAAAAGTCAAATTACAATTTATACTTTTTTTTAATTACAAAAGAATGCAAGTGAAGTTATAAATGGTATTTAATGTTTCTATATCTAAAGTCAGAAAGTCAGTATTAGATCAAGTAGTGGTCTCAACATGTTGATTTATTTACTGATCACTCAGGGTCACTGGTCGTAGCTAACGTTTGGCTAGGGCCATGTAACATATAGAGAAGAGAAGGCAACCAGTTTTGGTTTTATCAGGGCTGTTGTTTGGAAACAAAAGACTAATTCAATGATGGTTAGAAAAGAAACACTGTTTCAATTTATTTGGATGAAGCTTTGTTCTTGGTATACATAGTTCCCAGTGCTAAGTTAACACCAAAGGTATAAACTTTTCAAACATTACCAAATGATCCTGTATAACATATTACGCCTTTTAGTTAGGATAGATTCCTGATTATAATTCCAAAATCACACATCGGCATAAAAATAATTATTTCATTGTATATTAAATAACTTCTAAAGAGCCACATCATCATTGCCTTGCCTACCTCCATAAGGCTGTTATGAGGCTCAAATTAAAAATATGTGCAGACACTTTATGTGTCATAAAGTACTATAAAAGTTAAAGTATTAAAATTATCTTTAATGATTTAAGGATAACTATGTTCATCTAAGACTTAAACTCCATATCCCAGATTTTACAGGGCTTAACGAAAGTTCATACTAAATAGAAAGTAAGTTTTGTTCCATGCCTTTTTTTTAATAGTAAAGAAAATTAAAAGAATACCATGATGACTATCAGGACAAAATGCATTAATAATCCCCAAGAGTTTCCTAAGATGCATTATTTTTCTTTGTATAATTATATGTTTTATATACCAATTTAATAGTTTCCTACAGATAGCTTAGTCAAATCAACTGTATTTACTCTTTTAAGAAAACCGAGCACATGAATTCCTCTGCCAAAAGTTTGAGATTGAAAAATTTAAAACACAGCATATCTTTTAATATTTAAAATACAGTAGCATATGCAGTTAAGAAACATCTCAAATCTACTTATTGAAAATATTTTAAAACTTCAATTCATAAAGACAACAAAGAGTTTATAGTGTTAAATAAAATATTTTTTAAACAATAGATTAGTAGGCAGTTTGCATTAAGACACATAAGAACCAAGGTTTTTTTCTTTTGATGAGAAATACTAAACTTTTCAGAAGAATAGAACATAGCCTAAATCTAACTCTAAATATTCTCCTTCACAATAAAAGCTTCCTACATAAAGAAGAAAAAGAGACACTTCAGTGTTAGGATACCTTTCATATTAAAAGTATTTTAAAGAGAGTTTTGGATAAAATCCTCAGTGACTAGTTAATGAGAATAATGAACATCACTAACATTTTAGAAAAAACTTGAAATGGTTACATACAAATAAATCAGTGTTTACTATGCCTTCTTTAAAAAAAAACAAACACTAATCTGTACAATGCATCCCTACTATTCACATTTTTATATTTTCCTTCACACCTAAAAGGGATATACAATTTAGCATTTATCTGAATTAGGAACAGGGATATGGGGTAGAGAACTTAACCCCTAGCAACACAGATATATAAATTTAGAATTTTTTCCTGATAATTCCATTTTAATGGGCCTTTTTGAGTTCAGATAGAAATGTCAGTATACTTATAAATGACTGACGAAAAAGAAGAAAGAGAAACAAATCAAATGATAGCTGAGAATCGAAGCTTAACAATTCTGACCATCAGTTGAGAACTTGTAGGAACACTTGAAAGTAAAATTTTGTTTTGCACCATGTAGCCACTGATTCCCTTCTTAAAGAGACTGAGCAGCAGACACACTTTGTCTACTTTAGGTCGGGAACCCTGCAAGCAAGACCCATGTCTAATACTACGGTCTGGTACACTATTCACCGCAGTTCTTTAGCAATCTCAAAACTCAAATTCTGCAACAGAAGGTTCGGTTAGAAGAACAGAGCTCATTGTAAGTACTTCCAATTTTTAACCCTTTAATCTCAAACACTTCACAAATGTACAAATACAGTAGCACAACTTTTGATTAAGTATTAAGGATATTTTTTATTGTTATGTAAGAGCATATTCTAAAACAGCTAAATGAATATGCACAACACACTAATTTACCAGGCATTGTACTCACCTGAAATTATACAGTTTTTACTTAATGTATATGTTAATGAGCAATATTATTTTAAAATCTTCACCACTGGCCAATGGGATACTAAATACCACTATTTAAGAAGAAAACCTGAAATGGTTATGTACAGATAAATTGCTTAGGTTGTCTACGATGCCTACTTTCAAAAGACCACTTATTCATATGAAAAAGCACATGAATGTTTGGAGAACACATACAAATAAATGAATATTTAAATCTATCAACCTATCTCAAATGTACCACATTCTTAAGAAATAGAAAAGCATTAACCTTACCTTGAATAGCCATTAGAAAAAACCGACCGACCAGGGAAGTTCAAAGTTCCCAGGGAAGTCAAGTTGTCATCTCCAGATCCTTGGCACCTATTCCAATTTTCTGAACCAACAGGAATTGGTGGAATGACATTAAAAATAGGCTTCTGATCCTGCTGTTGAGAAAGGGGTGCTGTATTCATGTCATAGTGGTACATCTGTCCTCCAGAGGTACTCACACCATGAACAGAAATGGCAGACATTTTATTACCAATTATATTTGCTCCAGAAAAGCTTGCCCGACAGTAAGCTGGGCCCAATTTTTCCTGCTTAATTACCCCAGGGGTGCACAGTTCGATGAAATCTTCTTTTTCTGTTTTCACCTGGGGCAGTGGTACACTGTTGGGGCCTGATAAGATCAGATCTCCATCATCCTTAATTTTAGGTTTAGTGTCCGGTAAAATGAGAGGCTTGAAGTCTTCATTCAAGTTTCCTTCCAAGAGGAATGGATCATCCTCTCCTGCCAAAGGAGAAAGCAAACAGTTTTCATCTATCAACAGGTCTGATCTCCAAGGACTCTCATTTGCCTCTTTACCTGGGGACCCAGAAGAAAACTCCAAATCCTGCAAAATGTCAAAGGTGCTTTGGTCTGCAGTGTACAACTTCACATTGCCACCGCTGGTGCCAGTCTGGCCCTTCAAATTTTGCTGTTCTGAAGATACACCGGAATGAGTTTTTAGAAACTCCTCTGTTGGGGCAGCAGACACAGCAGTGGACACTGAACTCCTGGGGTTCTCTGGAACACTGGTCGACCTACTGAGGTTTGCGATGCTTTCTTCCAGAAGCCGAAAGTCTGTTTCCCCAGAGGAAAGGCTGATTTGGCCCTGCTGTGGGAATCCCAGGTCATTTCCCATCACTTTTGCTTCTGTCTCTCCCATATACAGTCCCATTGAGAGTGAAACTGCTTTGGACAGATCTGGCTGCTGCACATTGCTTACTGAGCCTTTTGGAAAATCAATCAAAAGTCTGTGCTGCTTGGAGTCTGACTGAGAAGCAGCAGCCAGTGAGGGTGAAGATGCAGAAACCTTCACAGTAGCTCCTCCCCTTAGGGTTTTATAGAAGTCCAACACATTTTCCCTCTCCTGACCAAGCACACTGCTGGGGATTTCTTCTCTACTGGGGGTGGGTAATGATTCTTTGGCGTCCATAGGTGAAACTCAGCTACAAAAAAAAAAAAAAGTGGGGGGAGACATAATAAGCTATAAAATCACATTATCTCTGTAATCCAATTAGTTAGAGACAGCCTGTTTAATGAACCTTTTTGTAAACTCGGAATCAAATACTTTGTTATCAGAAGAGTAGTTTTTAGCTTCCAGAATAAAAAGCCATGTCCCCTGCTCCCATTCAGCATGCTACATTTAAAAGTACAATGCAGTCCATTTGCACAGTGGAAGACAAAACTGTATGGAACTAAACTTGGCTATTCATCCTGCCACTCACTGAACGTGTAGCTTTGTTAATCATAGACATTATAATTCATTACATCTGATTATTCTAAAGGTTCAAGTTGATGTCAAAGTATTTAATTTCAAAACAAACAAAAAAAAGTGTGATCATTAAAATTCCTACCTCTTTTAAATCAAGGCTGTTTGCTTTTCTGAGAACCAATACATATAACATTTGTGAAATACCATGCTAGAATTCTTTATTCTTAATTACTCCCAAACTCCCCTCCTACTATCAGTCACAAATCCGACCCTTTTAGTACAACCTAATGGTGAACCATGCACATTTTATTTGAAAAATAAACAATGCTGATCTGTTTATCTTCTAATAGGCTGGGGGAAAGCTCTTATTTTTAACTCATATTGCTGCCTCGATGTGCCTGCCTCATGGTGCCTATCTCCAAGTTTTGGATACACGAAATGAGATACATTGTATATGGGCCAACTAAAATTTAGATTTTAAAAAGTAGAATACATTGTATAGTAGCTTCTCACTACAGTTTAATTTAAATATAACTTAAATACAGCTGTCTGACCCTTATAACTCATAATATGTAGATTAAGCTACATTTATCTTTTAATGGCTTTAAATCCTCAGTATGAAATACTATTATATCTCTAAGTTAAGATTTTTCCTTTCCAAATATCTACCGAAAAATTGAAAAACTGTAAAATCACATTCATATAAACTCGGGTAAAATAGTATGCAATAAAATGCTCAGAATAATTTTCTCTGCATTCTAAACCTTCACTGTCCCAATGCTGAGCATATTCTCAAGAGGATTAGGTTGATAGTATCTTGTTTGTTAATAATCAGAATGTTTTAAGAGACAGGCAAAGACTTGAAGCCTTCACGTTTGAGACGTTATAGTCAAATCCCGTGCAATAAAAGGAAACTTTTCCTATATGAAAACGCTAAAAAGCATAAATGTTGCTGGTCCTCACTGAAAGGGGAGTGTGAAGATGGAAAGAGGGGTGGGCACCTGCCACTACAAATCTTGAGGGTAAACTACTTATCTCCCTACCCCTCTGTCGTGTTTATCTGATAACCATCTCTAAACACAGGGTATCAAATGCAGCCTAATGAATTTGCACGCTGCTTTTTTGACAGCTGTCTTCAAACCCGAAACCAAAACAATACTTCCTAAAACAAAACGCTCCCACAAGCGACATTATTCCCCAGTTTAAATTGCAAATAACCCTGTTAGATTAATCGGCCCTAATGAACCATGCTAAGGGGTCTTAAGTGGTATTACAAGGCTGCAATTATCAAGTCTGCAATCCCAAACGTCAAACTAGCACTTGTCAAAAAATCGCAGCACAAAACTATTACTGTTGGGGATGGGTGTGTGTGTATGTGTCTTTTTTTAAAAAAAGGGCCACTTAGAAAAGTCACGGGTGAAATCACGCCAAACGCTAAAGAACGAGACGGGGGGGGGGGGAAGGTTCGAGGTTAAAAGAGAAATGTGTCCAGACCTGTTGCGCTCTCTCCGACACGCCCACTTCTACCCGATAACGCCAGCCCTGGCCGAAGTCTCCGAGTTGCAGGCTGTCACCCCTGCACGTGTACTCTGTCTCACACGCACCCCGCACGCCCGCCTCAAATGAGCGGGCGCGCCGAGCTCCACAGAAGCCCTGCCCGCGCTCGGCGCGCTAGGGTGGAGTGGGAGGATTCGGGCCACTAGAAATCACACGCGACTTAGCCTTCTCCATAAAAATGGGTGTCTGGGCGGCCCCCTTGCAGGGAAAAGAAAGGTGGACTTGGGAAAAGAGAGGCCAGGTTCCCGCCCGGGAACCAGAGGCGTGAAAGCCTCGGCAGCTCGACAAGGTTCCACTCGCAATCCAAGCTCGGGTTCTTCCCCCCTCGGCCCGGCCGGGGACGGCCGCGAAGGGACAGGAAGAGGCCAGCGCTGTCACCCGCGCACTGCCCTGCCGTCACCTTCACCCGCCCTCTCCAGCTACCACCCCCACTCCCCGAAGCTAATAAAAGTTTGCAGACTCCCTCGACCGCCCCGAGTCGGCCCCCGGCGGCACCTCGGGGAGCGAGCGGGCGCCCGCACCGCCCCAGCCCCCAACCCTCCCCGCCTCTTACCTCTGGCAGCTGCCCCGCTCACCGCCACCGTGCGCAGCTCCCAGCGCAGCCGAGATAAACAAGTTAGCGTGTGAAAGCGGGAGGAGCAGGAGAGAAATATATTTTTCTTAAAAAAAAAGGAAGTAAACAGCCGCCCCCTTTCCATGGGCGGGAGGAGAGAGCCCCTATTTAAGAAAGTCTCCCATTTCTCGGCTGACAAGCCAGTCCCCCGCCCGGCTCCGCTCGCGTCTCGGAGTCCGGATTCCCGAGCGCGCGTCACGCGTCCCCAGTCCCGGCGCCCGGCCGCTCCGGCTGCTCCGGCTGCGGCGTCTCCTTCTACCCACTAGAATCCGTCCCCGACGGGCGGGCGGTGACTCGGGCTCCAGTCACAGACACGAGCTCGCAAAATGGAGGAGGAGGAGGTGGCGGAGAAGGGGAGGGAGCGCGGACACGCGAAAGGGCCGCCCGACCGCGGCGAGCAAACGGGACCGAGCGGGGGGCGGGCGGAGGCGGCGCCACGGCGCGCACACTCTCGCACACAC